>NW_028270164.1:50308961-50499781 GCF_037043375.1 Chiloscyllium plagiosum | reverse complement strand
TTTGGTAGTAAAAATGATCCTCTGGATTTAAGTATTTTTAATGCCTTCATGGAATGAGTGTGTAATTAGCTAGACCAACATTCCCCGAAACGTCGATTCTCCTGCTTCTTGGATACTCCCTGACCCTTTTTTTTCCAGCACCACACTTGCCTCAACATTTATTGCCTGTCTTTAATTGCTGTTGAGGTCACATGTAGGCTAGACGAGGTAAGGGAGGCAGTTTCTTCTCTCTAAAGGACAATAGTGAACCCAGTGGGTTTTTCCTGACAATTGATGGTTTTTATGGTCAAATTACATATTTATTTCTGGAGTTTTGGATTCAAATGACACCATCTGTTATGGCAGATTTGAACTGGGTCCCCAGAACATTACTTGGGTGTCTTGATAAACCACTAGACTAGTCACCTCCCTAGTTTTAATATTTTTAAAGTCCTCTTCAAAGATGGGGTCTGACACTTTTTTTTTTAATCCTGTTTATACAGGAGTTAAAATCTTGCTGATAACTGCATGTTAATTGAGGAAATAACTTGTTACAAATATAGAACTTAAAAATCCAAAAGTCTGTGTAGGATGAAGAAGCCTGCCTTAAAACTTGTAGGGCTGCACCACCTGAAATTAGGTGGCTGTGATTGGCCATAAGAATGTCTGTGAAAGGGAGGGTCGAATGAGTCAATTTCTGGTCAAGTTTCATCCAGGATTTTATACTGCAGAGGCCTGCTGGTGTGCATTGGTGACGACAGTCAGTGCTCACTGTAATATCCTTTTTTAACATAATGTAGCTCACAGGACTACTTTTTGGGTTTATGCCATTTGGATCATAAACCAAAGAGTAATAATCTATTCATGCTATATTTCTGAGAGAACAGATATTTTGAGAAGGGTGAAGTATAAGCTAGACTGAATCATATTTTAATGGCATATTTTAAAGTCCTGGCCTAAAATTATTTTTAAAATATTAAGTGGAGTTCTGCCATGGTAATTCATAGTAAATGAGTTTTGTCTTTCTTTAATAAATTGAGAATAGATTTGAGTTGTAGTTCATGTTTAGTCAAAGTAACAATTTGCCTTTCTTCTACTGTACTTGCCTACAGACCATCTTTTGTCCTTTTCTAATTGCCAGTGTTTTTCTATTTCTCAACTTGTTTTTTTTCTTGATCTTAAAATAATGCAGGGTTTTGATTTCAGGAATATTGACCACCCATACTTTCTCACCTTGGTAGCTAGACTATTTTATTCCTCAGCTGGTACGCTGTTTTCCTGGCAGAGAATGTCTGCAGTGGAAACCATAGACTTGTTCTTTTGGTGTTTTAAGGGATTTTGATCTAATTAGACATGGTGTTTTGGCTGAGAGCTAATTCGATGGTTGAACCTGCAACACGTTTGGGCATGGCATTATTTGCTTTAGGGGTTATTCACATACAATATGGCTACATTCTTAAAATTGATTCATATACAGAGTGATAACTACTTTTATTACATTTTCTACAAAGTCTCTAAATTAGGCAGCCTAATTTAACTATCAGCATCTATTGAGTTTAAGTTAGTTGGAGTAGTTATTAGGATTTTAATTGTTTTTGTATTGACTATTAAATTCTGGGGGCACAGCAGCATTGCCCCTCTTCTGCTTTTCATGTCTGTGTAGCCAGAGATATAAGCTCAATGATATGGTGATTGGGGCATCATGATACACTATACTAATGTGTAGCAGTTTTCCAAGCCTAAACCAATTAAAATATTAGGTTAGTTGATGCTTTAACATACATGATTAATTTGTAGCAAATCAATAACTTTTGTCATGTTTCAAGTCTGTTCAAACCTGAACTCCAATCGTTTTATTGGTTCAGACTTTAATTATAGATAAAAATAATTAATGGGATTAGAACGTAAATTAAATAGGGGTTATATTTTCACTTAATTTCAGTTGTTGCTTTAAATTTTAAAAATTATTGACCACTTGGGAAAGTGTTACACATGAAGTATAATTGTGCCCAGTTGTCAATTTGTTTGTTCTGATGAAGTTTTGAAAAGATGTAAATTCTTCAGTTTGTTTTTAAAACTGTGGAATTTGCCCTTGAAATTTCAGAATAGAATGTGCAGTTTGTTCCCAAGTTTCTGCAGTGATGCTCTGTAACCAGCATTGAATGGTATTTTGCTTTTTGGATAATTGGAATGAAAAAATTGGCCTTTTTTTTTCTGGTGTTACAGCTGTGATTAGAACTGGGTGCGTAGGGAATTAAAGGTTTCAGTTTGCAGCTATTGTTCCACATGGTTGTAAATTCTAGAACCTTGCGTTCTTTTCACCCTTTTATTGTACATAAGATGCCTCTAATGAATTGTGGTAATTTGTCTTTTGATAGTTCATGTACTTGGGATTACAGAATCCTTTTGGGATTGTGGTTTGAAAATTTGGTGTTCTGTGAAATTCAGGATGAGAAAGGATCGTTAGACCCATAATGCATTTCCATTTTATTGCTCATCTGATCTAAACTCAACTTGGAAATTCTGAACAGATCTCCAGAAGTGGTCAGGCTAGCCTGAGAAGCTCCAAATTCAAACTAATTCCCAAAATTATTTGTCCTGCCTTCTGAGGAATTTAACTTTTATGCAAAAATCATTTTATTAAAGGGTCATAAAAATTTAGCAAAAGTGAAGACTGCAGATGCTGGAAATCAGATTCTAGATTGAAGTGGTCCTGGAAAAGCACAGCTGGTCAGGCAGCATCCGAGGAGCAGGAAAATCGATGTTTCGGGCAAAAGCCCTTCATTGGGAATCTGATTAGAGCACCACTCTAATCTAGATTAGTGGTACTTTTCCAGCACCACTCTAATCTAGACTCTCATGAAAAATTTTAGTGCTAATCTGAACCTTTTGTGCACTTCTTTTGCCTGGGGCAATGAATTTGATACCTCAACCTCTTAATTTAAATATGGCAATGTCTGGTTCTATAAGGCATAATGTTGTTTGTTATGTATCTGCTTGATTATC
This sequence comes from Chiloscyllium plagiosum, assembly GCF_037043375.1. Classification (NCBI taxonomy): domain Eukaryota; kingdom Metazoa; phylum Chordata; class Chondrichthyes; order Orectolobiformes; family Hemiscylliidae; genus Chiloscyllium; species Chiloscyllium plagiosum. The sequence goes on along the minus strand of NW_028270164.1, from coordinate 50,496,796 downwards.
AGGGCCCTTAAACATTTCAGATATCTGAACCAGTCCCCTTAAACTTTTTTTTCTTTGCAGTGAATCCAAAGTGAAGTTTAGAGCTGTTATGTTCCAGTGCATATGGGTGAATGTTTATGCATCTTGAATATCTCTAGTACTGTTCTCAGAAGTTGAGATGACATCAGAATTATGCATCATATTCCAAATGAGGTTTCATGAAAGTATCAGTTTGTTGAATATTAGAATCTACAGTATAGATTGATATAGACCTACGAAGATGACTAGCTAATGTTTATAATCACAATGCGACAGTGCACACCCTGCACTTGTATTCCCATTTCTTTTGTGTATCAATCTGACTGTTCAATATTATTAATGCTGTCTGCATTAATGAGTTCAACAATGAGTTCTTTGTGGTCTGTTCAGAGCATGTGTTGATGTCCCTTTGTCTATACTTGGCCACAACGTAGCTGCCTTTGCACGCACTTTCTGTTGAAACCATGCAAAATTTTATAGATTTGAGTTTTGGGTTTTATTTCAGTCTCCTCTTTCCAGAGCTTGTACATTGCAGGCCAGAAACAAGTTCATATTGTGCATTGGCAAACTTGTAAAGATTGACCTGTTACATCATTTGTTCCTTATGTTCTCACTGATCTATATGGTGCCCAAGCAAGCAGTGTCTTGATTTTTAAAATTCTCAGCCTTGTTTTCAAATTCCTCTGAACTCTCTCCACTTCTAAATGTCTTCCAGTCCCATATCACATGCATCCAGGTATTAATTGATAAATTCCGTATTAGAAAACTGGCATTATATTAGCATTTTATTTATCTTAGATATTTGCTGTGTTAATCGATGCTTGAATCCCCAAGTCACTTTGGTCTCCTTTGTTTCTCGCTATTAATATTGGGAAAATCCTCTGTCCTATCGCTTGTAATTGAATCACAGCAGTGGTTTTATTCTTCTGCTTGAAATCTACTTGTGATAATTTGCCCATTCATGTGTACACTTGTATGCAATGCTTACAATGCTATCTATCTTCTGCCCCACGCCCCACACATTTATGGGGTGAATTTGTATTTGCACAATTACATTTTATTTTGCTCAAAAACTGTATGAATCCATGTAAGATTCTGTAAGAACCTTTTTCAGATTAGAATCATTTGAACATCATCACACCTCCAGTGCATTATCTGGGCTGATGTGGCACCTGTTGTTAAAGTTCACTTGAGAATGTAACTTAAAGTTCTGGGATTTACAAATTAAAGAACTGAAACCAACATGCCCATTCTAAAAGATGGGACTTTACAAGCAATCCACTCTCTTTCTATATATAATTTCAATTATATCACTAAAATTTTGCTACGAATTGTCTTGCGATCTTGTACTCCACCATCATCTGATGGAGCAGCGCTCTGAAAGCTCATGCTTCCAAATACATCTGTTGGACTATAACCTGGTGCTGTGATTTTTTAAAAACTCTGTACACCCCAGCCCAACACCAGCACCTCCAAATTATCTATCTTTTTAGCATGAGAGAACTTGTTACTTTGTATTAAATCATTAATCATCTATGAATATGGTAAACATTTGAGGGCCCAGCACAGATCTCCAATCTGATCTTGCTCATTCGTGTGTGTATACATTACCTCACACTTTAACTCCAGCTCAGCCAGTGTCCTAACTGGATAATTTGTTTGCCAACAGTTCTGAGCTTCATCTTTATCTAGTGGTTTTTTATGGAGCTAACAGTGCAGTTGATACTAGATTTGAGATAATAAATTCTGGAAATGGTCCAGCAGTATCTATGGAGTGTGTGTTAACTTCAGACCCAACTTTTAATTCTGTTCTTCCTTACAAATGCTACCTGATCTCAGTATTTCCAGCATTCTCAAATTCCTGTTGCTGGACTTGGGTAAGAGGGGCAGATTAGATGTTAGTGGAACAATTATCCTTCAATGGTTTCTAAAACTTTGCAATATGGCTCTTATCTAACTTTTATATTTTCCCACAGCAGTTATTCTTGTGGTCTTTTAGATTAGATTACTTAGTGTGGAAACAGGCCCTTCGGCCCAACAAGTCCACACCAACCCGCCGAAGCGCAACCCACCCATACCCCTACATTTACCCCTTACCTAACACTACGGGCAATTTAGCATGGCCAATTCACCTGAGTTGCACATCTTTGGACTGTGGGAGGAAAACTGAGCACGGTTGAATTATTAAAAATGTGTTGGCTATTGTGCATTAAACTTCTATTTGCCAATTTTTTTTTAATGTGAGCCTTTTCCCTTTACTAATCTAAATCTTTGATTGATGTAGGTTGAGCCATTCATCCCTGCTGATTTGATATTGTCTAAAGGTGGAGGCAAGTACTTAGAATAACTATTTACAGCTGTAGCATCATCTCCAAATGTGTTTAATAGATGTTAAGATGTCTGACTTCAGTGCAGTTCTCTAGAAAATGCTCACTGTTCTTTGCAGGAAAATTTCAATATTCAGACAAGTCTTTAATTCTTAAGAGTTAGCTATTGTCATTTTTAATGCAGATTCTCTTTCTCGTTTCAGTATGAAGTAAAATAGAACTGAATTTACCATCTGAAACTGCTGCTTCATGTTCGGATCACGTTGACAGAAATAAAATAAGCTGAAACAACCAAAGAGCAAACTGCAGCTAAAGAAAACTTGATCTGAAACCGAAGTTTGTGCCTACTCAACAGCCTATAAAGAGCACTTCACAACGCTGCTAGACCTTCTACTCTTCTCAGTGCTGCCCTGGGACACACTCCCTAGTGCAACAAGAATAGGAATTCTCTGCTAGCTTGATAGATCCTTTTCTCTGCCTCTTTGACCACCTACCAATTGAAACATCTTTTAAGCGTGTGCTAGACAGATCTGACAACAGTATAAAGTGCAATATTCAACATCATCACAAGGTATGTAATTCACCTGATACTTAGTGGAAAAGAGACTGATCATTCCCTGGTAGTGTAGTTGAAGCGATCATCTCTTTTGGAAATCCAAAGTTAAGAATTTGATTTGAAGAGAAACCTATATCCTTCACCCTTCCGTTTCCACCTTTTTAGACTTTCCCTTTTCCAATGGTAATCTGCATTTTAATAGCCTGTTCAGTATGGAATATTTTGAGAAACTTCATGCTAAAGGACAGGACCAATTAGTCATGAAAGCGTTATTGATGGTCAGGAAAAGAAAATCTCTTTATTTTAACATAAATTTGAGGAGTCGTGCTATTTCTGTTCCAGCATTAAAAAGAAAAGTATACTTTTGGGGAGAGATTTTGAGTAGGATTGACATGGTTGAAAGATTTACTACTGATCATCAAAGGAGGGGGAAATTGTACAAGGCCAACAGATTGGATACAAGGCTGTAGGAAGTTGGAATGGAGCAAGGCCGTGCTCACATTGGTAAAATTTCTTCTCTTTACCTTTTTCCTCAACTTACTTAATGGTGCCCAAGAAAATTCTTGGAAACAGAATAAAATCCATTTTTGGACCATTACTCCATAAAAGGTCATAGAACCCCTGTTCTGTTCAGGTGTGTGCAGTGGGAAGATGAGTCATTCTAAAACCTGTTGTAATATGGTACTTGTACGATAAGGAGAAAGTGAGGTCTGCAGATGCTGGAGATCAGAGATGGAAATGTGTTGCTGGAAAAGCGCAGCAGGTCAGGCCGCATCTAGGGAACAGGAGAATCGACGTTTCGGGCATTAGCCCTTCCTGAAGAAGGGCTAATGGCCGAAACGTCGATTCTCCTGTTCCCTAGATGCTGCCTGACCTGCTGCGCTTTTCCAGCAACACATTTCCATACTTGTACGATGAACCACCTTGCCAAAATGAACTGGAAGGGAAAAGATTGTGTAAACCAGAGTTTTGGATTGCTGATTATAAACCAAAGAGCATTTAAGGTTGATGTCTACATGGGCAGAGTTGCACAATTACAATTGTGTTAAAATGTGCTGTAGTCAAAAGGTTAACCAAATATTTTAATTAGTTAAATAACTGAACAATAAAAATGCAACAATAGTGACAGATGAGACGAAATGCTATTGTTGTATCTTTATGATCTCTCATCTGTTGCTTCTGCAGCAGTGGTCCTGTTATGCTTCCTTTCTTCCCTCAACTAAGGGTCTCCCCTCTTCTCCCCACTTCTTCCCCAAAAGAGAACATGGCACTCCACTGTTTCCTTGCACTCAGTTTGATTACATGGGTGCTTGACCCCACTGTATGATTATAGAATATGGTTTATCAAGTCTAAATCTTACATGTCTTACATGTATGATATTAGTTCAAGTCGTAAGTTATCAACTTTCATTCTTTTAAAGTTAGCTTAATTTTGTGTATATTGTTATCCAGCATCTTACATACATTGGCGTCAGAGCAATAGCTATTCCCAAGAAATATTTTACCCCAAGTAGAATGTGGGATCCTATACAACAGTATGAACAATTCTTTAGAATGTTCTGCCTTTTTAACCTTGCATTTTATTTGTAATTGCTAATTTGAAATGTTTTTTGCTTTTAGGTAAGAACTAAAATAATCCTAATTACTTGCACAAATGTATAGAAACTGAGTAGAAGCATTTTCTCATACTTTAGTTCCTGTTCTGTAAAAATCCAGTAAATTGTATGTGTAGAGATTTTTGATAACAACGTAGCCAGCCTGCTAAAGTATTTTCATAAAATTCTAGCAATAAAGGAGGCTTTTTTCATAAAAGCTAAATATTATGTATGCTGGAAATCCAAAATAAAAAGTGCTGGAAATACTCAGGTCTGGCAGCATTTGTGAAGAGAGATAGAGGCAATGTTTCAAGTCAAATATGACTCTCTTTCTTCAGTTCTGAAGAAATGTGATAAGATTTAATGGCGTGGAAAGGAGAGGGGGCCAAAGAACAAAAGGAAGGTCTGGAATGGAGAAGAGGGCGATGGAAAAACGAGGAGAATGGAATAGAGTCTTTGCAGGAGGTATGATGTGAGGAACTGATCTTTTTGGGAGATGTGTAAATTGGGTTTGTATCAAATAGCTGATAGCTACCTTGACAGCACTTCTCCATCTCATCTGGTCTAATGTTGCAAGTCTCTGCAACAGTGCTTCTGATATCTTGCTTTTCCTCAACTGAAATTTCTCCCATGCCCACCCCTTTTCTTTCACTCACCTTGTCCTCACTTAATACCACGCCAGTGTCTATATTCAAGAGATCATCCTTTGCCATTTTCATCACCTGCAACATGTCATTGCTAAATCCTTCCCTTTTCCCTGTCAGCATTTTGAAGGAACTTTTCCTCTGACATCCTGGTCTACTTGTCAATTGCCAACAGTACTTTCCAAGCAATTGCAGTGATGTTACACCTACCCTTGTATATCTTACCACCTCACTGTCGAAGGCTGCTTGCACTGCTTTCAAATAGTGTATTGGCTGTTTGCAGTGGAATCATGTGTACCAAATCCTGCTTAGACTGAATTGCAAAATACCTCTGCTCAGTCCACATGCATGACTAAGCTTCTGATTGCTTGCCATTTTAGTTCACTACCTTGCTCTCATGTTCATGTTTATCTTCTGCGTGCTGCAGTGTTCCAGTGAAGCTTAATGCAAGCTCAAAACATAATCTCAGCTTCTGGTTAAGACTCTTGTATGGCCTTCTGAACTCAAGATTGAGATCAATAATTTCAGGCCATGAGCTTCCTCCCCCATTTTTTTTTTTTGCCATGTAACAGTCTTAATCTTTTTCATGTATGTCATGGACTGAACTGATTTGTTGTTCTGCCATTCATGATCACCAATGACAATGTTTCTTTACTGCTTTTATCACTACTTTGCTTTTTGTTCAATGACATCTTTGCTTAGTCTCTGCTAATGTCTACATTATCCCAGACCTTCCCTCATGTTCTTCCTCTGCCTTTTCAACAATGTACTTCCTTTCGGTTCTGAAAGAGAGTTGTGTTTGACTTGCTGTTAACTTTATTTCTCTTTTGACCTGAGTATTTAACACTTTCTGCATCTATTCTGTATCCTATTTTACATCTCATTAATAATTAATTTCTAAGGCTTCTGCATTTTAGCCATTCCAGTGTTATGCAAAGTATATAGTATAATGCAGAATTTTTTCAATTGTCTGCTGGATGCAACCTTTTTTAAAGGATAAATTGTTTGTACAGATCATGGCAAAAGTTTTATGATTTGATATGACAAAGTTTTGATCCAAGTGTTTGGATTTTACATAGCCAAAAGGTGGGTAAAGAAATCAAGCTTTAAGTTTAGTTATTGGTTAATTAATACAAAGAGAAAGTAATCTAAATATTTTTAAAGGCAATTTCCACCTAATTTGTGTGTACTATTTATAGCTGGCTTAAGGTTTGGGGAGCAGGATAGTTTGTTCTACAAGGAAATCCCTAAACTGTGATAGTAATGCTACAGAAAGTCAGTTTTGCACTGTCTTCAAGACACAAAGTAATTGATTTCAAAATATTACTTTTAATTGAAACAATCCATGAATAAAGATTTGTATTGATTCCATAACCTGTCTCTTAACCCTCTCACTGGTCTGTCTCGACAGTTGTTTTCAGGGATGAGGAATTTCTGCTGTTTAAAATTCTAACATTGAGTTGTGGAATTCCATTCTTTTAAAATTCGTTTCTCTGCCACTTACTGTTGTTGCTGTTGCATCTTGCTGCTGCGAAAGAAAGTAGCAGAGAGTGTTGATCCTGAAATTCGGTACCGGTAAAGTGGCTCTGAGATGGCCTGGAAGCACTCAGCTTTGTGCCAGTCCTTATCTGAGTGATATCTAGGCTTGCAACTCAAGCAGCTTTACTCGTAAGATAACATTACTGTCTCCTCCCACTGCTCCAGAATGTGTGTCACTATGGCTGCCAAATTGCCCACCAGCTGATTTGAGCACCAGTGGTACTTTAAGCAGCTATTCCTTCAGCACAGCAATGGTAGGGCTATAGCTATAAAAGTGACATGCTGAGAAAAATGCTTAAAATAGGTGCTGGATGACTGGTGCAGATGTAATGGGCTAAAGAGCCTTGTTTTATACCAAAATAGTTGAGTCTTGTAAAGGGTATGTGCTACTGCCATTATGACAGTGGTGAGGGGAATAAATGTTAAATGGTAGTTGGGGTGCCAATCAAATGGATTTGGTTTGAGGTGATGTCCAGCTACTTGTGTTGGAGTTATTCCCCATTGAACTGAATAGGTGTGTTCCATTGTATTCTTCATTTGTGCCTTTTTTAGATGGTGGATAGCATTTGGGAGATGAATTTCTTGCCATGAAGCTCCTTTTCTGATCTTTCCTTGCAGCCCCAATGTCTGTACGGTGGTCCAGTTCAGCTCCCTTGAATGCACTGAGGTGAAGACTAGATTATTGTTTGAGTACTTGTGGCGCAAATGTTCCTTGCCACTTTTCAGTCCAGGTCTTGCCTCATTTGACCATGGACAGCTTCAGTATCAGAGAAGGTGAAAATGGTGGTAAAAATCATCAGCGAACATCCTCACTCCTGATGTGGGGGGGGGGGGGAAAGTCATTGGAGACGTTGAAGTTGGTTGGAGCTAGGATGTTGCCCTGAGGAATTCTTGCAGTAATGTACTAGAATGGAGATGACTGATCACCAGCAAGCACAACCATTTCCCTTTTAAACTAGCAATGATTCTAACCAGCGAAATGTTTCCTGTTGATTCCCGTTGACTCTAGTTTTGCTTGGGCTCCTTGATGCTATACTGTCTTCAAATGCTACATTGACATCAAGCATAGTCGTCATCTCACTTCAGAAGTTCAACTTTTTTTCCTGTTTTGGACCAAGGTTAGGAGTAATGTGACCCTGGCAGAACCCAAATGGAGTATCAGTGAGCAGATTGTTTGCAAATGCAGATTGATAATGCTGTCAGCAATTTTTTTTTTCATCGTTTTGATAGGGTAAACTGAGGAGATGGTAATTTGTTGGGTTGGATTTGTCCTTTTACTGTGCACGTGACGTACCTGCCAATGAGCCAAATTGACCAGGTAAATGACAGTGTTGAAACTGTGTGCTGGAACAACTTGGTTCGGGATATAACTAGTTCTGCACTAATAACAAGCCTTAAGGACTACTGCTGGAATGTTGTCAGGACCTATATTTGCAGTGTCCACTGGCTCCAGCTGTTTCTTGATGTGACATGCAGTAAGCCAAATTTGCAGAAGGCTAGTATCTAAGATGGTGGGGACCTCTGGATGAGGGAGAGATGGATCATTCATTCAACACTTTGGCTGAAGGTGGATGCAAATGCTTCAGCATTGTCTTTTTGTATTGAGACAAGTTGGATGTTTTGTGGCTTTGCCTCTTCCCACATGTTTAGTTCCTACTTCCACAATTTAATATGGAAGTAATCCTTTGCAGCTTCACAGATTGTTAACTCACTTTTAGGTATGTGTAGTACTGTGCCTGATGTGCACTACTGCACTCTTTGCTCCAGGGAAGAGATCCTGGCTTGATGTCATTGGTAGAGTGGAGGCTGCGCAAGATTGCGGCTACAAGATTGTTTGGCCATAAAGCATGCTCGCTTTTGAGTTATGAGGTCTGTCCTATTTGGCACAGTAGTGCCACATACTATAATGGAGAGTATCCTCATTATGAAGATGGGACTTTGTATTGTCAGCAAGTTTGGGACCCATACCTTCAATTCCTTCGAAGTCTCCCAGATTGTAAAAACTGGAGATCCCACCACTTATTCTTGTGGTGCACCATTCATTGCATCTTGCCAACCAAAAAAGTGATTATTATCCATGTTGGCTAGTGTGCGAATGTTCTTTTATTCTTGCGTCTGTTTTGTTTCAATTTGCGATGTTATACCAAATACTCCAGAGGGAGAACCTTTCCTTTCAGAGGAGTTTTTTTTTCAGCTACACTTGTGCTGTTTCCACCTTTTTCATAACCCAACTTATTGTAGTAGAAACATCTAAACCTTCTGAGCTTCATCTCTATCTTCAACATTGTCTGCCTGTCATCCATCTGAGGAGCGCTTGGGGCATTCCCTACTGTCTCTTATGAACTTTAAAACATTCCTGGCAATGTAAAATTATTCTAAAAGAATATTTATTCATCCAGTAAGTATTTTCACACGTGAATGTTTTTGCCACCTATCAATTTTGTTTCTCTTTTTCAAACCTGATATCATTTTGTCTGGGGCCAAATCATATATGCTTAGGATAGCCCTATTTATCTCATCCTAATCTTGAACATTCCCCTGGTAGGGATGTATAAATCTCTTGTGTATTACTAGTTAACTTTGCATGGGCTCGATCCAATATGCTTTTGAACACTTTGTTTGATTGCTTTCAAATAACATGAAAAACTTCTCTGCAACTTTTTTTTTAATCCATAGACTTGTTCAACCTCTCCTGAAGCCTGATTTTTAGCTTGCTTATATTCTCCCCCCACCTCTTTGCTTGCTCTTCTGCTCCTCCTCTCACCTACTTTATTGCTTCCCATCATCCCCCCCCCCCCCCCCCCCCGTACTCTCCGCTCTGGATCTCTTGCGGGGTTCACAGCATTGCTCTGGAAAGCTGTTGTGAATACCCAAACCATTTTATGAATCTGATTTCCTGGACTTCGCTCATGCCTCTCTTTTGTGCTCATGTGATTAATTGACAAAGCAACTCGTTAACCATCTCCCAAGCTTCCTATATCACTTAACTCTGATTCCATTTGTCATCCTGCAGCCATATCTCTGTCATTGCCTTTAAAATTTGTCACATTTTAAAGGAGCTATTTATTGGACTTGTTTCTAAATGCCTCTTGTGTGAAAAGGAGAAAATAGTTGAGTTTTGCTTAATTGATTGCTAAACATGGTTCATTTTGACTCCTATTGAAATCAAGCAACCTCAATTTGTTTTGGCTGTTCAAAGAACTTTCTGCAGTGTTATTTATAAGTTTTGTTTCCATGTTACACATCACCTTTTGGAGTTAGGCGATACACACACATTCCTTTAGTGCAAAGACCTAATCTTCCGCCTCGGAACATTTCAACCGCAGGGCATCAATGTGGGCTTAACCACCAACCTCACAGCTCAGCACTGTCATCATGACCTGTCCTACCTGCCAATCTCCCTTCCCACCTATCTGCTCCCACCTCCTCTTTGACTTATCACCTCCATCCCCACCCCCATTCACCTATTGTACTCCTTGCTACCTTCTCCCCAGCCCCACCACCCCCCATTTATCTCTCCACCTGAGAGGCTTCCTGCCTCTATTCTTGATGAAGGGCTCTTGCCCAAAATGCCTATTTTCCTGCTCCTCGGATGCTGCCTGACCTGCTGTGCTTTTCAAGCACCACTCTGATCTGATCTTAAGTTGTGCCTTCCCTCAAACATTGTCCTTCCAACCTCAAGATAATTGCATTGGGCACAGAGACCCAAACGTTTTGCAATCATACAACTCTTGTCCATTGATGGTACTAGAATTACATTGATTTGAAATGCACATTAAGTAGTCTTATTTTCATAAATTCTAACTTTTAAAATGACTTTGATACTTAAGATTGTTGGATTAAGCACTTTTCTATGCAAAATTAGCCTGAATTATTGGATTTACACTGTTCATCTTTTTCCACATGGAAGGTCCGTGATTTTAAAACTTAGCCTTTTACTTTTTTGTAGATTTAGTTTCACAATACTGTTTCAGAATAAAGGATTAAACCAGAATTGTTCTAAGGATTATAGCTGGATGATGACTCTTTTTTTTTGTAATGAAGGATTCTGCTCTGCTTCTTTTGGAAATCAAGCAAATCGACAGTTTCTTTGATTAAAATTGCCTCTGATAAATTGGCAAAAATCAACCAACTCTCAATGTAAAAACATTAATTCTCAGCCATTGCCATACAACTGATTGTGGACCAGGGGTACAGCAAGTAGTTTTTAATAGCCTTTGGCCTCATTAATTCTCCAGTTTCGGAGCAGGTATTCCTTGACAGAGGTTATAAGGGTTTATTAATATGGGTTATCTATAACCTGTGAATAAGTGCCTGTTGTCGCTGTAGGAATTGTGGTGTTGTAGTTCATTTTGATCTCTCTCAATCCTTGCAGTGGTGCTCTAGTTCGTACAGTTATGCCAGAATGATTTTGTGGTCTACTGTGGCTGTTATGCAATTCATTTGTCTAATGTAACCTTTTTGGGTGGTTTGCTGTTGGTAGTGTTGTACAAATGTTTCTTGCATTGTGACCATTGATTTGATTTACCATGTTGTGTTCCAAGGAGTCTGCTTGCAAAGTCAAATAAGGGATGTTGATGAAATAGCATTTGACTGATTTTGTTTTTACAAGAGCTTTATAGAAAACTTGCAGTCATGTATTATGTACATTGTCATTTTATATTATTCCTAGTAAATCATTAAAAGCTTTCAAGAACAGTTGTCAAACAAAGAAGGTTGGAGTACAAGTAGAAATAGCATCTTTCTTTTGCAATTATATGCTATTCGTAGCTTGTTCAGGATGACTTTTTTTTTCATGGCTTGACAGCACAAATAGATGGTTAAAATGGTCTTGTAACAGTGATGACAGGAAAAAAAATTGAACTGTCCTTCAGGTGAAGTAATACAACCTACAGTATTTGTTGTTTCCTGAGCCCACTTTAATTTTTAATCTTTGTTTTGTGTGGTGTCAATTGTAAAGAGTTGAAGGAAAATCCGATTTAGTTCATTTACCTTGTGTTGGCTGCACAAGTTGCAGAATAGTATCAAGTTTGTGATGGGCCAGGCTACAAATAGTAACTTAGAAATGCAGAAATCCCATGGTTGGTGGCTTTTGAGTTGTAAGTGACAAACCCTTTTTAAATATGGAACTTAAGTGGTAGAGATTGTGGATGGTACACACAATCACTGCATTGTGTAGCTTATTCTGATTTGTTCAGGACTTGTATTGTTATACTGTAGATACAAACTTTAATGTTTGTTTAATAATATCTATTGATCTTGGCCAAAATAAAGTGTAAATAGGATTTGACATCAATACTTTTTTTGATTTCCAGTGCTTGAAACAACTTCCTTGGCATGTAATACACTCATGAACTATGCAGTCTGATCTTCCCTGGCTGTTAACTACTATTAATGAAGTGGCATGCTGCCACATGAATGATTCAAACCCAGAAACTAGTAACTGAAATTCCCTTTAATATCTTGTTGTTAAAATATTTTTTCTAAGTGGGTATGTCCCTCAAGATTTCAGCAGATTTCAAGTTTTCAAAAATCTTCGAATGGTTTTAAGAATTGCAAATATTGTGCATGCTGAGAGGAAAGTAGGCTTCAGTTTGCTGACACTTCTTGCGAGAACTGGAAAAAAATGCAGGTTATAAACAAGGGAATGGTGGAGGATGTGATAAAAAGACCATGACTGTAAATGATAGGAGTGATTAATGGATAACAAATCGTTTTCAGCGCCTATTGCCTGAAATTAATAGCAGTGAGTGTAGTGTGAAATTGTTGAACCAGATATTCTCAACATAGCGTCTGGGGATGAGCAGGCTAAGTGGGATAGCCTTGGGAAAGGTGGGGCAATGGATCTGGGTGGGATGCTGTTCAGAGGGTCGATGTGGACTCTGGGCTGAATAGCCTGCTTCCACAGTGTAAGGTTCAGTGATTCTGAACTTGAGCTAAAGTTTTTACAGCCATCGGAAAAAGCTCTTAAGCCCATTCAGTTTGGACCTGGACTTAAAACTCAATTGAATATCAAAGATAAATGTTATTTCTCCAACTGCCCTGCTTTTACCTTTTTTGAATTTCTTCTTGGAGCTATGTCTAACAGAAAAATAACTAGTGATTGAGTGTAGTTAAGTAGTAACGTTTGGTAACTTTTTTTGCAGGTGATCACCTGATCATAGTCAGTTTCTGACCCACGCCCTTCCTAGTTTGTAACAGTGCACCAACTATATATATGTTTCTGTTTGGATAAATGTGCTGTTGGATTTTGCTTTTTGACCTATGTCTAAGAGGTGCTTAACTAAACCAGCACTACTTTTTCCCATGTTCACAAAAGTGTTATATGGTAGTGACATGGTTTAACATGTTGAAAGTTTTCACTGAAAGTCTTTCCCTTGTGCAGCTGCTGATTTGCAAGGTCAGGGGGCAAGAGAGAGATGTTCTAATGAGCCCTCCCCTGAGGAGTTTTAATAAGCGAAGCCTGCTTTTCAATTCTTCCAGTTGAGTTATTGTAAATAAGCTATAATTTCGATGAGCCACAGAATTGTACACCTCTTGTCAACCATTCTCTAATTTTGTTGTTGGAGATTTTAGAAATTTAAAAGTGCAAGATATTGATCAAACTACACTTCATTCTTTTTGAATTGAATTTAAGTAGACCTGGAGATCTGACTATCCCTTCCAACTAAGCTATCCTGGCAGATGTTGGGATATGTTCTGTACAATTTGGCAGCAAACTCCCCAGAAGCTGTTATGTCCACACTATGGGCACTCCTCCCACCTTGTGAAAATCCGTAAGCTGGGCATTAGTAATTTGAGGGTAACATCAGAGTTGGGGTGAAGCTGTGGCTCATGTTGCTCCTAAAGTACATGGGACAAGCCATTTTAACAGGAAGCAAGGTGCCAATTGAAGTTCATACACGAGTCATCATTCAATAGTTGTGACTAGATAAGTTTGTGTTAAAGCTGTACAATTGGATGAACTACAGAGGCATTTGAAATGATAGATTTAAAAGAAGCTACTTCCTTTTCCTCCTAACAGCTCCTTCTGCATTTGGGTGCAAGATCCCAGAGTGCTTGCTCAAGTGAGCATCAGAGCCGTTTAAATATAATGCTGATGGGCAAAAGCATTGCCACTTTGTTGTTTCTCTTTTGGCTGAATCATTGTCAAGGCCACTGAGTTTCCATGTGGCACCCTTAATTTATAAAACCTAATAGGTTGAGGAATGAAACAAGAACCTTGCTGGTCTCATTACCCAGCTTCTCCAAATTAGCTTGTTGGCTCAATGTAGATAACTGTTTCATACAGTTATCACATTAGTTTCAGCATTTGCATTCTCTCGTAATTTATATGGAGAGATATTTTTGCAGTGGTTTGTGATCCCTTGATATAGAAACTTAACTGGTTTCCCACTTTGAAGAGAATTGAAGCTTATTAATTAGTGTAGTTGTCAACCGACCTTTATGGATCTGTTCTATAATGCTATACTTTCATGCACCAGATGGAGAGTCTCTACTCAATGTCTTCAGAGCATCTTGCTCCTCCAACTCCTAGCACACGCTCCCGCCCTCTTTCAACTTCACGTTCTGCTTCAATCAGTGCTAAAAAACAGAAGAGAATCCCTCTTTATCAGAGATCAGTAAGTGAGGAAGAATTGACTAGTGATCCTAACTAGTGTTACTAACAGCATGTAGTAACAGTAGCATTACAATTTGGCTTGACTAGGGAGTAAATGAACTTGCATGACCTGAAGCCTAATGTTTCTTAAAATATGAATTTGAAAATATTGGTGTCATGGCATCACTATTTATTTGTACATAATGCAAAGTGCTGACCTTTCTCTCGGTTAAATTAAATGTAACTTGAATTGTTATAAAGAAGGCATTGATTCCAGTGTCTGTTTTGAGCTGAAAGCCTGAATTAGAATTATATGGGACATAACTGTATTTCCTCAAAACGTTTGAAAGATGATATTAAATTAGAGGGTTCAGAAAAGATTTACCAGGATGTTGCTGGGACTAAAGGGTTTGAGTTTATAGGGAAAGGCTGGGAAGTTTTTTCCACTGGAGCATAGGAGGTTGAGGGGTGACCTTGATTTATAAAATCATGAGGGGCATAGATAAGGTCAATAACAAGGTCTTTTCCCTAGGCTGGGGGAGTTCCAAACTAGGAGATATATTTTAAAGATGGAGAAGGATTTAAAAAGAGACCTGTGCGGCAACTTTTTCACAAAGCATCCCTTGTATGTGGAATGAACTGCCAGAGGAAGTGGTAAATGCAGGTACAGTTACAACATTTAAAAGATATTTGGACAGGTAGATAAATTGGAAAGGTATAGAGGGATATAGGCAAGTGGAACTAGGGAAATTTGATCGAGGGGAAACTTGCAAGAGTTGGACCAAAGCATTTGTTTCCATATTCTGACTCTGTTCTTTTATTAGGGTAATGGATTTCAAACCAACAGCAGATGGGAAATTAAAGAGCAATGTACAGCATTGCTGGAAAACTAATTTTTTTGAAACCCCACTGTTTGAGTCAGCAGATTTGGAGAACAGTTCATATCAATGTTTTGGGTCTAGTGCACTTTTTTAAAAAAAAAAAAAAAGTTTTAGCTGGGATTTAGCTTGGGAATAGAAAGTTTTAAAGGTATATTTTAAATACCTGTTTCATTACAATAATCAAAATTAATATCTCTGAAACCTGATCTGTTTGGTAGTCTGTTAAGCTGGTAAATATTGTAGGACTTTTTACCTTTTTGAAGTTCCAAAGATGCCATTGTCCAATCAAGTATGATTTTTAAATATTGCATCATGTTCTAATTCCTTTGAGATTTGCCAGAACTGGAGACACAAAACTGGGGCTCACCTGCCCTCTGCACAAGATATGGGTTGCTGGGAGATAAAAATACAGATTGTTACCTTAACTTTTTTCCAGTGACTCAATTTAAATGCCTCCAGGGTCAGTGCATTAAAACAAAAAATTAAATTGTTTTGGGGGAAAAAAAGCTTGTGAATTTTCAAGCCTTATGCAGCAGTTGTTAGGCATGATTCGGAGATGCCGGTGTTGGACTGGGGTGTACAAAGTTTAAAAATCACACAACACCAGGTTATAGTCCAACAGGTTTAATTGGAAGCACACTAGCTTTCGCTCCAAAAGCTAGTGTGCTTCCATTTAAATCTGTTGGACTATAACCTGGTGTTGTGATTTTTAACGTTGTTAGGCATGGTAGCAATGCAATAGGCTTTGTCCTCCACCAAAAAAAGTGAGGATCAAAAAGGGCCTCTCAGCTATCAAAAGTTAGTCTAAGCTTCACAGCAGCTGCTATCTTGCAGTTTGTGATCCTAAAATTTGATCTTGCTTAGGAAGCATTCGCTATTTTCTCACTTTGTTTTTAGATGTGTTGTGGTACATTTTTAACATAACTAAAATCTGTTTTTGTTTTCTTAAATGAATACTGATTAATATAGCTGCATGTTGAACTTCTAGCTAATCCTTGGACTTGTTGCAGTATTGGTTTTGTGTAAATCTTCAGACTTTTTTTTGTAGTTTGAGTGGCAATGTATGTTTAATCAAAGATCTCAATTTTAATGAATGAGGTATCTTCCTTTTTGGAGAAGTATTATTACTTGTCTGTATATTTTACAGTACTTAAATCTTTCAAACTTTTTTAGTTCTGTATTCCTCTTTAAACCGAGGAAACTGAGGTATCCATGAAATGATCCCCATGTAAAACTAAAGAGTTGTCAGAAATTTGCATGGTTTAGACTTGTCAATGGCCTTAGTAATATCAACACACTGATATACCAACTCAGTATGTCATGCTATTTGAAACTTTAACAATTTCATCAATGCCTTTTTTCTTAAAATCTTTACCACATCCTTTAGTTACAAAGGCAACCAGTTAAACTCTAAACTGCAGTAACCTAAGAACTGAGCTGACTAATTTGACTTTAAGTGACCCAGCATGCCACGAACAATTTCTGTACTTATATTTTAACTGTTTTATTTTGTCTCTGCATGAGCATATTAAAAATTTGCATTTGATGTACTTCATGCTTGAATTATTTGTTTGACTGAGTTTTTCAGCAGTTCACTGTTCTGGTAAAATTAATATTTAAATCTTCAATGCTTGAGTTATTACTTGGAAAATGTCCTGATTTCTTTCAATGAAATGATCCCTCTAGTTACAGCGTGCTTCGGATTTCTAGTGGCTATTTAAAGATATTTGAGATCCATGTTTCCTCAGATGTTGACTTGGGAAAAATACCTTTTTTGCCCCCAAACAGATGAGCTTTGATCCGAACCTCTTGCATAACAATGGCCACTCTGGTTTTGCTAATGGTACCTCAGGATCCTTGCGTGAAACAGGCATCATTGAGAAGCTGCTGGCATCATATGGCTTTATCCAGTGCACTGAACGTCAAGCCAGATTGTTCTTCCATTGCTCTCAATATAGTGGGAATCTCCAAGATCTCAAAGTGGGAGGTAAGAAATATTCACCGTTCGAATGTATTCTGTACCAGTTCTACCCCTCTTACAGCAACTAAGTATATTTGGGATAAAACTGATTCTTTGCAACGGAACTCTGTTGTTATATAACAAGTGAAACCATAACTTGTTTTCAGATTCATTCAATTTGACTAGTTTAGGTTGATTTTTAAGCAAGAATACCTGTTACTTCTAGAATGTGGACAATGTAATTACCTATTAAACAATCATGAAATAACACCATGAAATGTAAGCATTAAAACATGGCTTATGGCAGCATTGATTTATTACAATAGGAATTGCTGTAAAACAAAAAAACTCTTCCTTAGTGTTGCCGTTCTTTCATAATGTTTGTTTAGCAGACCTGAAAAGTAAAAACAGATACAATCGAGTATTTGATGTATATCCATTAATTGTTGCATCCATCATGCTACTAAGTCATTTGCTGTTATTTCAGGTTGCATTTTATAAAAGAAAAATATTTGCATGAGTGTTGAGGTTGGAGGTATAAAATATTTGGCCATGTCTGTCTTATTTTGCAAGCTGTAAAATGGTCAAAACTAACATCTCAAAGTAATATGCAAAGTTCCTCCATCTGTTAATGGTGGGAGAAGAATATTATAACTTGCAATAGAGCCAATTTGATTATGTAGAAAATATGGCATTAAACAGGCCATTCAGCCCAACTGGTCTTATGCTAGTATTTTATCACCCTCTAATAATATAGTGCAAGTACTGCAACTGTTCAAGAAGCCACCTCATCAACACTTTCCCAATGTAACTTGGACTGAGCAATAAATGCTGGCCCACCCAGTGACGTCCATGACCCAGTAATGAATACTTGGAACATTAAGACACAAATCAGTAATTAAACGCTCGCAGAACAGTGGTGTGGCGGTTCATTCATTGGCTCTGTGCATCTCAGCACTAGGCTCCCAAGTTTGATTCCAGCCTTGGGTGGGGTCTCTTTGGAGTTTTTGTGTTCTCCCCAAGTCTGTGTAGATTTCTACTAGATGTTCTGGTTTCCTACCAGAACCCAAAGGTGTGCTGGTTAGGTGAACTTGAAGTGTTAAATTATCCTGTAGTTTGCGACTTTTTGTTTGAGAAGATTTGTAGTTCAGGTTGTAAGTTTGTTCGCTGAGCTGGTAGATTTGTTCTCAGATGTTTCGTCACCACACTAGGTAACATAGAGTCTCCAATGAAACACTGGTGTTCTGTCCTGCTTGCTATTTGTGTCTTAGTCTGGTTGATATCACTATCACTCATCCATACAGACGAAGTAGACACCAGTTCAACTGGGACAATGCATCCATCCTGGGACAGGCTAAACAAAGATGCAAGTGACCTCCTAGAGGCCTGGCTGGCAAACCGGAACACCATTAATAAACACATGGATATGGATCCCATTTATCAACCTTGGAGAAAAAGAACCGGAAGTGATATCATATATCACAACAGACCAAGACGGATAAATAGCAAGCGGAACAGAACGCCAGCACTTGATCAGAGGCTCGCTGTTAACCTAGTGTGGTGACAAAACGTCTGAGAACAAATCTACCAGCTCAGCAAGCAAACTTAAACCTTAGCCTGTAGTGTCCAGGGATGTGCAGGTGAGCTGGATTAGCCTTGGTACATGCAAGGCCTCCGGGATAAGTTGGGGAATGGATCCAGGTGGAATACTGTACAGAGAGTCTGTGAACTTGATGGGCTGAAGACCTCTTTCCACATTTTATATACACAAAGAATCATATACAGTTATGGTTCAGTTGCCATATTTGAATGATTTGCCATTGTAGGTACTTACATACTAAACATACCAACGCTGATGGAAAATTTAGTAATGGCTGACTTTTCAAACCTTTGCAGAGGTAAACTGCAGTCCTCCCACATCGTCGGAAATTATGGTGGACAATGAAATAATTATGGAAGCCAAATATTTCACAAATATTCCCATTCTGTAATAATGGAACCCAAACATGCATTGTGAGAGATGAGGTTGAAGCACTTGCAGTCATGTTCAACCAGAAATGCTAAATGTATGATCTACCTTGACAACCTGTGGTCTTCAGCCCATGTAGTTTAAGAAACAACTGAAGGTACTGGATATTGCCAAGATGGTGGGCCCTGGCAATAATTTGGTGCTTTAATCTACTTTGTGTCCCAAACCAAGATGTTTCCAACAGTGATATATCTGTCTGACGCTATAGAAAATTACCCATAGGTGTTTTGTGTACGCAATGCAATGCAAAGCCAATCCAAATCCAGTCTGTCAGATCGTCAGAAAATTGAAAGGTGTCATTTTTCACCAAGCAGTGCTTAACATTTTTGGATGTCCCAGTATCAACATCCTTTTGGTGTGGGGTGCAGGGAGATAAACCATTGACCAGGAACTGAATTGAATGAGCCAACGAAATGTGCAGCTACAATAGCAGGTTAGACTAGGAATTCTGTAGTGAGTAACCCATCTCTTGACTCCCCAAAGCATTTCCGTTATCTCGAAGGTCCAGGTTAGGACTGATGAGTTACTGCTCATTTGTCTGGATGAGTGAAACTCTATTGTCTTCAAGAAGTTCAAAATCATCTAGGGCAAAGCAGTCTGTTACATTGGCACCTCACTCACTGCATTCTTTGTGTGCTTTCACAACTCTGGTAGCAGTGTGGTACAAAACTCGAGCTGCACTGGAGCAACTTACCAAAGTTCCTTCAACAGCACTTTCCAAACTTGTACCATGTGACAGGATCAGGGCAGCAGATGCATGGGAACACCCACCTGGAAGTTCTGCTCCAAGTCTGAATGGTGTGGAGCTTAGAACTAATATCAACATTCTTTTGCTGTCACTTGGTTTAAATCCTGATGTTCCCTAACTGTATTTAACTACATACATCACCTGCATTGGGTTGGGGTGACTCATCCTTCTCGAGGGTATTTTGGGATAAGCAGCAGGAACTGACCTGACTCCATTGTATGTCCACTATAAACTTTCTCACTTGACCTAGTAGAAGCTGGATAATGGTTAATTTGAATTGATCTGCAGATGATGTGGAATTTGAAGTGTCTTCTGACAGACGGACTGGAAAACCAATTGCTGTGAAATTGCTAAAAGTGAAGCCTGAAATTTTGCCTGAAGAAAGGATTACAGGACAGGTAAGAATCATTCAAGTTAGAATAATCTGGAAGTGTCTTTTTAACATTGGTTCATAACTAGATATTTTTTAGAAAACCTGGGAATTGTTTTCTCCATCAAATGTTTACAGTTGCATTCTGTAATATTATATCCTGAGTCTAGTATGAATGCCATATCTACATCCAGTCTCTCTACTTTTTTAAAAAGTCACTTTTTTTAACCAGTTTTTAAAATCAATTTGAATGTTGAGGAAGCATGCAGCGAGACTGATCTTTCTCAAATCCCAAATGTTAACGCTTTCATAAGTGGGGGTGGGTGTAAAGGTTGCTGCTTTAAACTTTGTTCTCCACATACCATTGGTCACCCCTTAAACCAATAAATCTCAAGTGGAATGTTGAGTTTTGAGTTTGTACTGTTTTGAAAAAACACTTAGTACCACTACATGAGAGATGCAGACAAAGAAAAATTGTCTGGTTTGGTGTCTTGACATATGTTGGTCTAATTTCACATGTGTAAAGCCCCAAATGACATCTATGCTTTGAAACAAAGGAATGACGTGTTTGCTATTTCCAAGCTCTAAAATCCTGATGGCTCTGTTCTGTGCAAACTTGGAAGCAAAGAGTCTTTGTGTAAGACGCGTCATATCAAAGTTATATCAGAAGAAACCCGATAGCATTCCTGATCGTTTTTTTTTGTTTGGGTTGTCAATAACTGCATTCTGACTCAATTAACCTAAGTAAGCAATGGTGATGTTCTTCGCCCGCCTTTTCTATTGTCACACTCCATACCCTTTCTTCCTCTTATCATACTCATCCAGACTTACTCCTGGGAAATTGTGTGCGTGAACTTTCCCCATCTTGGCTCTTCTGTTTCTCCTTTGACAAAATTCATTGTTTGAGTAACACCTTTTTAAAGGAGCTCTTAACTAACCAAACTTCAGCTTCAAATTTAAACAAAGACTGTGGGAAAGATTTAAAGTTTGAGTGGGAGTGGTTGATGGAAAAGTCAGAATTGGCAACCAACTGATCTGCCAATGTTCTGTTGAATCAGTTCCAGGATGGTTTGCCTTTTTCTGCTTTGTAGCTGTTCCTTTTGTAAGTGGTTTTCTACTCCGTTCATTATCTGTTCTCTGTTGAATTAGTTTCCACTATATAATCACCATCAGTGAGATGTTAGAAACTATTCAGTCCCTCAGTCGCATGTTGTTCATCCTTTTGGTTCCAGTCAGTCCTCCAATTTGTTCATGTTTTTGGGTTGTATTGTCTGATCATCAATAGAATTACACTTCCATTCATCTTGCTTTAATTTGTCCCAAGTAGACTTGTAATTTCTGGTAAGAGTTTTGAATATTGCTGTCAAAGCTCTTTTAGCATCTTCCTACTTCGTAACAGTTCTCTTACCATTGAAATAAGCACCTTTGCTATTCTGAATCATTCTGTTTAGCTTCTCGTTACTGGGGCTTTTATTATTCCTGCGCCTGTTCTCCAATTCTTTTATAGTGCAAATACTTGAGTCCAAAGTAGTATCATGCTTTAGCTTATTCCTTGCTGGGCCTGCCCAGTGGAATTTCTTGACTTTTCAGTCTGTCGTGTCTGAAGTTTTGGGGTGGAAATCTAAGGTGCTACGACATTGTTCTTGATTGTAGAACACCTGTACTAAAGACTTTGGCTGCCCTCCTAGATTTCTCAACTTTTTTTTTAGAAAATTGGGAATGTCAGAAGTTAAACTACTTTGATTTAGAGAGGACACTTCTAATGTGTCTACATACATATGAAAATAACTGAACAGAATCTCCATAAAGTGTTGTGGTCAAACTCTATGTAAATTGTATCCAAATCTAAATCTATAGAGAGATGTTTGCATTTCAATAGTGAAGATTCTTGTCAGGTAAGTGTGTATAGAGAAATTCAAAAATTCTGGGAACAAACCCTTGGTGTAGGTGATAAGGCTTGTGGTCAAGTGAACAAAGAGCTCTTTAGAAGTGTGATTATGCAACTGACATTTGCAAAAACAACATTAATTCTTCTATGACATAACCAGGATCACCGCCACTGTTTTTAGTCCAAATTTCTTTGTTTTTTAAAGGAAGTGGGTATTTTTGGAAGAGGGGAGTTTTAAGTTGTCTCTAGTTAGAACATCATTTGCTCACTGAACATTTGGACCATCTTCACTGTGGGAATTGTGCTACAGCTTTTGAATATGACTGTCACACTGTCGTTCACTAACAGAAGCAAATTTTTTTTTATTAAAGGATTTGCAGGTGGGCTTCTTCTCTGCTAGGCATATTGCTTATGTTCGAGGCCCAAAAAAGTTAGGATGTTACACACATCAGTCTTATTGACTATGCTGTATAAATATACAGTCTGTAAGCACATGGATGGTGGGGTCTGAATAGGCCTGACATTTGGACCTCCTAGTTCTGCAGGCATGCAGACTTTAAAATAACCAAAAGGATATGGCTTTTTTCAAGGAATTTGACCTTCAATTGCACCAAGATTTTTAAAATTTCTGCTTGAAACCGAGCCTATCTTCCCTCTTTTTTTCCTCCTCTTAACTCCCACCGTAAACTTTGTCTCATGTGAAAGGCATTGTTCAGAAGGCAGCCCTGCTTAACACTAAAGCAGGAGGATCATGGAAAAGATCTCCACCTCCACTAAAGGAGTAGGATCGTGGAAAAGAACAGGTTGCCTCTTAGAGCGAGCTTCCTGTTTGAGCAGCCAATCTGACAGGGGAGGAAGATATTTTCAGAATTGCAAACTTTGCTTGCTCTCATTATCCTCTAGTCAAAACAAGTTTGAGGCTTCTCATTTTGAGATTATTAAAGTAAATGGGTTTTACTGTGATCCCTAATAGCCTTTTCCCTCCTGCCCTGTTCTCTACCCCACCTCCAGTCATTTGATATTCCTGTACTAAAGCAGACAAAAATGCAACAAATCATATTGTTTTGTGAATAGATGACCATAGAGAACCTACAATAAACTGAGGAAAGAACCTATAAAACTTCCCAACCTTGTGTCCAAACCTGAAATGTCAGGTTAAAATTGAAATTCTAGGTTCTCTATAGTACAGTCAGTTTTTAAAAACCAATCATTAGTGTACTTGGCCAGTGCATATTAGTTGTCTTTATGTTGCTATGCTATCATTGTTAACAAATTGGTTATTGTGCTGACCTGGCATATGGTGGTCCACAGGAGTTCTCAGTGGCGGATATGTCTATGCCATTCATACAGTTGCCTGCATAGAAACATCAGCTAGATAAGGATGACATCTGAGAAACTAGTAGAGAAAAAGGTTAAGGCTTTAGTCTGCTAGTCATGATTTAGGTGTTGTGTATTCTTGACCCCTGATGCAAGTTGATTGTCTTTTTGAGGATAAGAAGCAGAACTGTGGTTGGATTTCAGTAAATTAAAACAAAATTTGCCTATCCAGGATATTTTAGGTGACATACCTGAGCTAGTAACCCAACTCATCAGTCAAGCGCAAGTGACGGATCTGCACAGAAAATAGCTTTTTATTTTGAAGTCTGATTAATCCTATTAAACTGAAGAAAAGATGATTTAATGAGGATAAAGTCCTGCAGCTGATCATTGAACTATTATAACACCATTTCTAGGTTATTGGAATAAAGAAAACAGGAATCTTGTTTATTCTAAGTGTTTTGTCTTGGTCCTTGTCAAACTCTTGTTTTCTCAAAGGAGTATTTTGTTCTCTCCATTCCTTAACTCTTGTTAATGCTATTTTCAACAGCTTAAAATAAAGTGTCCGCAGTTGTAGTTGGTCAAGATTTCCCTCTTGTGAAATCTGGACAAAGGCTTGCTGTACTCTACACTCCAATAAGGCCTCGTCTGTAGTGTTCACAAGAGTGTAGAACACTTGCATTGTGATGCACAAGAATTTTAATCTGCATTCTGAACTTAGTGGGGTTGGATAGGGAATTTACTTGACTAAAATTATGAAGGGGTAGGGTAGAGTAGCTGTTTGTATGCTGTTAGATCTGTTCTGTTGTTTTAGATATGAGAGTTTCTGTGATTTAGTTAATGTCATTCTTGTGGCTTGAGTATCAGCCAACAGGGTGAGTCAATTGTGCCTTTTGTTTTTCTGGTCAGATATGCTTGTGTTAACTCATTCCTAATAATATCTAAATTCCAGGTGGCTCTGCCTTGATTTTCAAAAAAATCTCCTTGGAGATGATTATGGACTGCAATGATGCAATCTTCATACTTTGTAAATACTGTGATTTGGCCATTAATGGGGATGTTAGTTTGACAGGCTAACCTGTAAAAACGTAAATTGATTGGATCTCTTACTTTTGGGGTGTAAAATCATTGAAGATAATGAAAAAGTATATTCTCCAGACCTCCATTTTTGAAATAATACTACGTATTTCTTTGTGTACCAATTTAGATCGTATTTCAGTAATTGGGATCTTGTATCATGAAGGAGAAAGCTGTGTAGCTTTCATGATTTTAGTTTCAATGAGCTCAGGTCTGACCTGCTCTGTCAAGTACGTTTTGAAATTGATAACACTGATCATACTCCGATTGGAAGGGATTTTCTGCAAATATGGGTATATGGAAGGGAACTTTGTATAACCTGTTGGGAACCTTTTGAAGGAACGGATGACTGTAATGACTATTCCATTGTATCACTATTTTTCCCATGGTATGTGGAGGATAACTTATTTTCATGATTGAAGGAAGGAAACTATACCTTCATGGTGAGTAAGCTACCTTTTAATAGAAGAGTAAATTTTTTGCTATTGATTGGTGTCAGCAACTAAATAGTTTCTTAGCAACCACTGACCTGTTTTTTTTTAAAAGAAAGACTTTTTAACCAACAAATCAGCTGGAAATCAGGGGTTGAAAAGTTGAATGTAGTGGTTTAGAAATGGGCATGCCAATATATTCCGGTTGTCAGGCCATTGCAGATCTGATATTACTGTTTCAGTACTGAATTACTGCTACCGGATGTTACTGTATGAATAAGATATTCAGTGGCAGAAATCCAGTACTTTAACAGAACATCACAGTTTTTCAACCAATTCATTAGAAATTGGAGGAATATTTTCTGCTGGTCTAAACCCAAAAATAGAGACCTAGGGCCTTGACCAGTGGCATTTTCAACCCCTGGAAAGCCTTCATATACCCTCCTGACATTATTCTTTGTTATGTCATGGTATGTCCAGGTTGTCTGTGCTGCTCCCCTTAACCTTGAGAACAAATCTGGGCTGAAACCTTCATCTCCTGGTCAGACTTCAGGCAGTGTGTGCTATGAACGCAATGGGGTAAGATTTGGATTTTGTCTTTCCAGGTAATAAATGATCTTCAGGTAGGTCACCCATAAAGGCACTTGAGTTTAGGCATGCATGCATCAGCCAGATTGTTTGTTTTTTAAATTTAGATGGCTCCTATATTGTGGGTAACCTCCATGCACCAATGAAATTCCATACCCCAGTAACTTTGGACCTTCTAACTTTTAGCCTTTGTGTGGTAGTTTTGGGCTCTTTTGTCAGTTGGGTAGTGCTTGGAAAATACTCCAGTGTGGCATAACCTTTTAAGCAGTTTAGCTTTTTCTAAATTTTTTGAAACTATGGTCTTTAAAAATTGTACATAATAAAGCAAAACTTTTGTTTGTTTTAAAAAGCATGGAAATATTCAAATGTGCCTTTTGAACTATCAGCTAGATTCTAGTTGAAAAGTGGTTTGAAGTTACGTTCTTTCAGTGTGTGTTGTGCATGCTTTCTAAGTCATTTGGAAGATTTGTCACTTTTCAAGGTTTTAATATAAATGCTTATTTCAGCCCCTGAAAAGTTTGGATTCTTAGAGTCATCCCTGCATTGATTTTGAGCAGCTTTGCCCATAGATGGAGCTTTATCGACATCAAACTTCCAAAGTGTGACCGTTTTATGATGAAGGGGGAAAAATATTTGTTTTTGTGAAGTATTTCATAAAGGATCAAAAGGACTAATTCCTGGATACCGAAGATGCACTTGGGTGATTTCTTTTATATGAAGGAAGATAGGTGCTATTATCACAATGGTGTATTTCATTCTTTTATGCTGAGATGTCTTCTGCCTTCAGTTATTGGGCAATTTTTATCATTAAGCTATTGCTTATAAAGTACACAAGGCATGGCAAGAGCAAAAGCTTTAATTTTTCTTAAGCTGTAGTGAAGGTTCAAAGAGTGGACCTTCAATGGCCTAGCAGAATTCCACTTAACTCCTGTCTGACTTTTCAAGAGCAAGACTAGAAGAATTTGCTGTCTTCTCATTTGGAAGGCTTTCAGTGAGAAACCATTTTAAATTGATGTACTTTGAAAGGATTTTCAGTTGGCTTCTATAAACTTTCAGGTTAATACTTCAAATCCTGAACTCCTTGGAGCATATTCATTTTTCTTGTTTTGATCCTTGTGACACATCTTCTAGCTATCAAGCAGCCAAGGTAATTGCAAACTGTTCTAATGATGGTTTGCTGTTATAATTAATTCAAAGGTTGTCTGCTGAAGATCTGTGTATTGTCTAGATTGATCTCTTGTCCAGTGATGTCTGAATTTAAAAAAAAACATCTATTGTATTTAAATGTTTAATCTGGCTGTATGCATATTGCATAACCTGAAATTGAATTCTGCATATGCTCATCACATCCTTTTTTTATATTGTTACTTTTCATGGCATGTGATGAAGCCATTTCATGTTGTAATTTTAGCTTTTGTCAGGAAAGAGCTTCCAGAACATTTTTGTATTGGCTGTGTAACTCTTCACCTGAAACTGCATTAGGAAAATACTTTGATCATGATTTAATATGGCCATCTTGAATTTCCAGGCCCATACCATAGCAGAAATTGGACTGTAGTGATTGGAGTACTGGATACTCATCAGTTGTATTTATCTTCCAACACAATAGCTTGACTACCTTGAAATTTTTGTCATAGGTATTTCTCCTCTAATGCATATCCTCCACATATCATGAAAATGTTTGCCAATCCCAAGACTGACATCACTGGGGTATTTTTTTATTAAATAATTGCTTATCCAAAGTGTCCTGCCAAGGCGCACATTGATATTCCTGTCAGCAAACCCACCAGCATTGCATTCAGTTTGTGTTCAAGCTTTTAGATTTGATTTTCACTTCTGTGATGCTTCTGCTTTTTGCCAAATACTAGTTTTAAACTTTCGTCCCAAATTTCTTGGGTGTTACTTAATTTTGTTGCACTTCATGATTTGCTCAAGAGGATTAAAAGAAATAAAAACTTTTTGCAAAGGAGGGCTTTGTTTTGAGGATTGTAATTGAAGCAGGACTTTGTGGATTCTTGGGATAATCCAATTGCATGCTAAAACACCCAAGGCTGTAAATTTGCATTGGACAAAATTTATAGGTGCTTTTTTTGTTTGCATTGAGGACAAGTCTGGTAAATTTGAGTATTTTTGGGCAAGACCAACAAAACATGATTTTGATTCTTTGAGCACAGCCTCTAGAACTGATGACCTCTCCTTTGTCTTTTGCGCTAGCTTCAGAGTAGGATACTCTTTTATTCCCTAACTGCAAATTATGGAAGTAGCATTTTGAGGATTGCCATAATATCCATGTGTGACCTTGTGTGGCAGAGCATTAACTAATTCCCATGTTGGTAACTGAATTTAAAACTAGTTTTTTCTTTTTGTCATCTTTGTCTCTGTTCCGTAGTCATCTTGATGCTGTTCTTACAGTTGATAAAATGCACTAAAAAAGTAGCCTGGTCAATATGGAAACAATGTGTGACATTTTCCAATCAACTGGTCAAAGCTCTTCAGTCCTTCCGCATCCAATCATGAATGGTGTCACCATTCCTTTTCATGAGTAGGCTCAATGAATACATCTATCGGTTTGAAGCTGAGAATTTGGGTACAAAAACTGCAACTCAACCATTTGTAGCTTGCTTCAGGCAGAAAGACCAAAAAAAAATGCTTTGTGTTTGCCTCAAGTCCCCACCATCAGAAACAGATTTTCAGCCATTTCAATACAATGGACATCATCACAAAACTGCTGAGCACACTAGATACAGCAAAGGCTGTGCTCCTGGCAATACTCTGCTGAGATGAAGTTACTCCATAGGCAAGCTGTACTTCAAAGTTGTTCCAGTTCAGTGAAGAACATTGGTATTTATCTGATGCTGGGAAATACCTCAGGCATTTCCTATTCTGAAAAGACCTGGGAAAATTTCATCTGTATCTAGCTGATAGTCATGTCATTAGCCTCATCTTATTCAGAAATAAAAAGATTTTGTTGATGGTGCTATTGAGCAGCATTTAATCATCAATAACCTGATTGCAACTCACCTGAGCAGAAGGGCTTCTCGGCTGTAGATGTTATTACAGACTGGCTCCAAACATGAGCACAAGATCTGAATTCCCAGAGATGAGGGGAGAGTGCTGCTCTTGGTTAACATGGTATCATTTGACAGTGAGTAATGAGAAACCTTAGTAAAACTGAAAACACTATTGGCTGGCATTTTAAAAGGAAGTGATTATGGTGTTTGGAGGCCAGATATCTCTGAGGGCAAAGTGGTCAAGCCTGACCACCGTAGCTGCTGCTTCAGTGACCTTCACTTCAACCTCCAGTTCAAAGTTGGAGATGTTCAGTTATTGCTGTGTTCTGTTAGACTTGCAGCTCTTCAGATTACAGTGCAATTTGTGTCAGCATTTCACCTGATGAGTGACAACTGTAAAAGTAATGGGCTACCATTGAAAGCCTTTAACCATGTATGTCATTGACAGCAAGGAAATAAAGAAGTCAATCTCCTGGAGGTCAGCTTGGCCCACGAACTGAACTGGGCATGCAAATAAAAAAATTAGTTTGGCTACAAGAGCAGGTCAGATACTAGTATTCTGTGGCAAAAACACTGACTTTGACTCCAAAGTTGTTTTTCCTGCATGAGGAAGAATCCAGTCGGTGCTAGCATTCATTACCCATCTAAATTGCCCTTCAGGTAATGGTTAGCTGCTGCCTCTAAATTCTGATGTCCTTGCGATGTGGGTATACACAAGTGCATAAATGTGATGGAATACTCATTTGCGTGAATGGGTACAGCTAGCAGTACCAGAAGCTTGCACCATTCAGGATAAAGCAACCTACGTCATTGGCACACCATCCACTGCCTTGCAAGCATTCATTCACTCAACCACCAGTATGCAGTGGCTATGCTGTTTACTCCAAGATCCTTTGAAAACAACTTGCTAAGCACCTTCAACAGCATCTTTCAAACTGAGATCTCCTCTGACTCAGGACAAGTTCAGCAGTCATTAGAGAGACCTCTAAGTTGGGTATCACCCTCAATTGGAAATAAATCACTTCCTCCATCACTGAATCAATCAGCTCCATTTCAAATTGGAGAACCCTTCATGTTGAAACTCATTTGCTAATTCTTGACTTCTCCACAAGAGAGACGTGTCCTCTCTTGCTGCTTCAGAATCTCCGTTTCTAAAAGATCACCCCTCATTTTTCAACAGGCACTGGCCCAACCTGTTCAACCTTCCTGTCCTAAAAGGGCCTCTTTTATTCTTGGGATTCAACCTCCTCAATCTTGTCTGAACTGCTTCTGATGTGAGTGTAGTCCATCTTTCCTAGAATATAATGATGCAGTGCTCCAGGTATGAAGAGCCGAAAAAATTCACATGTCCTTTACACTTGTAGTAAGCTTCCTATTTCCATTCTCCATCCCCCTTTGATTTTTTAAAAAGCCAGCATTACTTTTGTCTCCCTAATTACTTGATGCACCTGAATGCAGACTTTGTTCATGCACACTCTGCTTCTGCATAAAGAGTACTTTTCCTAAGTGAGCGACCTGTAGTTTTCTCACATTGTGCAAATGTCTCCGATTTAAAGTACAAGAACTTAAGGTTTAGTTATGTGTTGAGGGGAGGATAGCTTGCTTTCCACCTTATCTTTTATATCCTCTAGCCTTTTCTTAACTAATGTTAGATGAAATTTCTTCTACCCTCCCCATTCCTTGAATAGGGAGAGTTCTAGGACTTCATAATTTGCTAGGTACTTCCCAGAGTTGAGGGAATTGAAGATTACAACCATGCATTTTACCTAATAATTTTCTAATATTCTTGGAATCTGTTTGTTTCGTCATGAAGACAGAGTATACGCTCAACCTATTTCTCTTCTTTCCCCCCCCCCCCCCATGCCATTTCCTTGTTTCCCATTGAGAACTCCTGCTCTAAGGGACTAACATTTTATTACAGCTACTCCCTCTCCCTTTCTTGATTTCTATTTCTTATACCTTCTAATGTTCCCCATTAAATTTAATCGTGCTTTGCTGTTTCACCTACCTAATCATTGCTCTTTGTATTGATGTGTCCCTTTGTTATTTCATTTGGCTATTAATCATTTAATAGCCAGAGATGGTGTATTCTTCTGTTTTAACCTCAGTGGAATTTTTTTGAGCTCTGAAATATCTCCTTTTTAAATATCTGCAATTATTGCTCTACTTACTGTCTTAATGTTCTAACCTAATTTTCCAAGTCTTCATATTTGTGAAATTACCATTTTTCAAGCTTAAGACACCGGTTTCAGACTTGTTTGTTGCCTCAACTTGATTGTGAAATTCTGCATGTTAAGATTACTCTGAGAGGATTCTTTACTGTGATCATTTAATCCTTGCACATTTCACATAACTCGGTCTAAAAAAACCTGATCCCTTGTTGGTTTCAGAGCTTACACACGTTTTACCATGTGAATTAGGGGTGCCAAGTGTGTACTGACCATGCCAATGGCATCTACATCCATGAGATGGCAAAAGAAAGCATGCTATGGTCCTGATCCATTGTCAGATTGTCTATGACACTAAAAATGGTAGCTGGCTTTAGTTTTCCAACTCCCAAGTTTTTGTAGAAGTTCCTTGGAAGGTAGATTTACAGTTACATAGCTGCATGTGTTTTCCATGCAGCTTTAGAATAACATATCAGCATATTTTCACTTGGAACCTTCAGTAATATAAGCAATAAATGCATTAGTTTTTAGGGACGTTATTCTCTTCCTGTTGCTTCACCAATAATCTATGATTAGGATCCATCTTTCCATGGAAGTCGCAACACCTATGTGAAGCAATGTAGTGACACAATATACTGCGCGCTTATGAAATAGGAGTAGAAGATCATTTAGGTCCTTGAGCCTGCTTCCTTATTACAGAAGGTCATAGACATGGCTGATACTTGTTTAAAATTCCACCTTTCCTCCCCCAACCCTGCTTGCCCAGGTGACCAGCATCAATCCTTCACTGTCTTAAAAATAGAATGCTCCAGGATATGCTGGTATGGTGCTCGTGATTTATTTTATTCAGAGATATATTCAGCTCTTGCTGTGACAAAGGGTTAGAGAAGGAACTGGGGACAAATTTAATCTTGGCAACAGGTGATGGTTACCTGGCTGGATACATCTTGTTAGCCCTGTGTTTTGAACATTTTAAGACTCTTCTGGTGTCAGGTTCTTTTTCTTGAGTTTCTTACACACTAGATGGAACTGCTATACACCAACTTCTGTGAACAATCTAAATTTATTAAGCAAGTACAAGTTTTGGAGGATCACTTGACACTCATTGCTTGCGAAGTGTGTCAAGGGAAGCTCTTGAACAAGGGAACAGTTCTCCTTTTCAGAGAGGACTTGACATCGCATGCATGCAAGACTCAACCCCCTGCTGCTTCCTCCATAATCACGTGCCACTCAAGAACAATGTCAAGTAAATCATCCCTTAATGGCAAGACCTGGTGTAAATTGTTGTTTTTCAACTGCAGGGATTAGTCACAATTTTAACTGCAATGTTCTTGATTCTGAAAGTAATGAGTATGAGCCTTTCCTCTGGACTTAATGTCCATAAGCCTCCTGCCCTGGGCTTAATTGGGAAAGAGGATTAGGGTACCCATCCTGCATCTTCCCTGCCTCCAAGCATGTCTCCGAACATTAAATTCTGTTCTACATGTTTCCTTGCAATGGCAAATGCTCGAGTTATTCTGGTACAATGCAGTTGATCAGAGTGAAAGAGCATTGTTTTTCCAGCAGATTATTTTCAGTTAGTGGAGCTCCAGGAAACTGAGGGAGGGAAACTTTTGACAAATGTGTGGTACAGAAATTTACTCTAGTTTATACATAGAGCTGTTTTAAGGGCACTGATCCTTCATATTCCTGTCTCACTCCCAAGCCTGGGTTTTACTTTTTCTGATCCTGTGGATGAATTTCATTAATTTGGATTTAGTTTTAACAGCCTTAATGTGAATCCTGTGGGGATGTTCCTGGTCCCCATTGTAACCTACTATACCACTGTTGGACTTGGACGGTCTAGTCTACAGAAACAACTGCACTGTTCTTTGCATGCAGTGGAGCTTCAGCATCATTGTTGTGACCATTTAGGATTAGAAAGTGTGGTTTGATGTCTATTTTTAACTGAGTGCTCCAGTTTTTGTTTTATATTGTCTATAAGTCTGCATACAAAATTTCCAGTTTCCTGCTGTGCTTGGACAATTGGGAAAACTTGAAAGGTTAACAGAGAGCCGCTAAAAGGAAAATAGGATAAAACATGAGAGAAAAAAGCTAGCACAATATGAAGACAGCAGAAATTTCTATAAATATATATCAAATGAAAAAGTGGCTAAACTAAACATGAGGATGAGAAGGGGCGTTTAATTATAGGATATGAAATGGCCAAGGCATTAAGTAGGTATTGTTGGTCTTCACAGTGAAGGACATTAATTACGTGCCAGTAATTGACAAGAGACCAAGGTAGGTGAAGACCTGAAAATGATCACTATTATAGAAGTGGTAGTGTTGGGCGAGCTAAGGATAGACAAGTCTCCTGGCCATGATGGAATGCCTCCCAGGGGACTAAAAGAGATGGTGCGAGAAATAATAAGTGCACTAGTAATTTTCCAAAACTTGTCGTACTCCGGGGCAGAGTGGGAAAACAGCAAATGTGATGCCACTGCTTAAAAAGATGGGGAATTATAGACCAGTTAGCTTAACCTCTAGTGGGGAAGATGCTTGAGTCTGTTATCAAGGAAGAAATAACAAGGCATCTAGGTAGAAATTGTCCTGTTGGGCAGATGTAGTATGGGTTCATGAAGGGCAGGTTATGCTTAACATATCTTTTGGAATTCTGTGAAAACATTACGAATGAGGTGGACAATGGGGGCAATGTAGATGTGGTGTACCTAGATTTCCAAAAGGCCTTTGACAAGGTGCTGCGATTTTCACTCTTTCGTTCATTTTTCTTAGATGCACTCCGATGTCAAGAAATACTTGAACTCGAGCAGCAAAAGGCCGTAGCTGTGCCGATTCACTGCTCTGTCAGACTGCAGTGTAGTTTCTTTCACTGTCTTTGACCATGTGGTCTCTGCCTGTCTCTTCCTCCTTTCTAAAGTGCCATTGTTTTGACCCCCTACTCCCAGCCACCCTGCCAAATTCCAAAATAATGCAACAGCTTATCAAACAGTAATTACTGCTCCTAGAATTCAAGGAAATCCGCTCCAACACCCAAATTACCTCAAAAAAAGGAGCTCTTGCAGCCAAAACACTTTGCCTGTCCACCCTGTTGGATTACCCAGAATCCTTAGTAAAGTCAAACCTTAGGTTTGAAAGACCACTTCAAATAATGTTGTTATCTCAAGCCAGATTTGAGTATGGTATCAGACTTGTCTAATGAAGACAAGCAGTATCATATTATTCATTTTGAGTATTGAAGGCCATCTTTGCACCTTAATCTGCAGACCCAGAAAATAGCAGCCTTACTGCCCAAAAGAAACTGCTGCAGGCTAACTTAGTACCTATGATATATATTTTCAAATTTTCATCGCAACAGACCTCAATAAAACAGAACCAATAAGTACCTACTTTACTCACTATTGTAGATTTAAAATAAAGCAAGATTACATTTTGAACTATCTGCTCCTGTGCTGTGAGGTCTTCCACACCGGGTTCCTCAAAGTCAGCTGCGATATCTTATTTTGTTCATTTTTCTTAGATGCACACTGTACAGAAATACTTGAACTCAAGCAGCAAAAGGCAGTAGCTGTGCAGATGCTGCAACATTTTACCATTCAAGTAATAGTCCTTTTTTAACTGTAACCCTCAGGAGGTGTCCTTGTGCATGAATCACAGAAGGTCTGCAGGTACTACAAGTAATTAGGCAAATGGAATTTTGACCTTCATTTGTTAAAGGGATTGAGATCAAAAGCAGGGAGGTTATGTTGCAGCTCTACAAGGTGCTGGTGAGGCCACACCTGGAGTACTGCATGTTGAATGGTCTCTGCTTGAGGATGTACTGGCACTGGAGGGGGTGTAGAAGAAGTTCAGTAGGTTGATTCTGGAGTTGACGGGGTTGATTTACAAGGAGGCCACTTAGTAGGCAAGAATTATATTAATTGGAATTTAGAAGAATTGGAGGGATAGGTGGGGGAGCAATGTTATATAAACAGAATTCTGAAATGAATGGATAAAGTTGACGTGGAGAGGATGTTTCCATTGGTGGCTGAAACGAGGACAAGAGGACATCGCTTCAAAATTGGGGGAGCATATTTAGGACTGAATTGAGAAGGAACTCATTCACCCAGAGGATTGTAAATCTGTGAAATTCCCTGCCCAGTCAAATAGTTGATGCTACTTCAGTAAATGTTTTTAAAACACGGAAGATTCATTTTTGGAACACTAAAGGAGTTAAGGGATATGGTGAGAGGGTGAGTAAGTGGGACTGAGTCCACGAAACGATCAGCCATGATCATATTGAATAGCAGAGCAGGCCCGAAGGGCCAGATGGCCTACTCCTGCTCCTATTATGTCTTATCCTGTTGGTGAAATTAAGATGTGCTTTTTTTTGTTTTAAAAGTGGATAGCATTAGTTAAAATGTCTTCCTCCTCTTGGTGGAATGATATTAATTTTGTTTAGTGAATGCCAATAGTTGTATGGTTTGCTATCCCATTTGTCTTGACATTTTCAAAACTTTAGTTCCAAGGGGGTTTGGCAGCTTCTACTTTGTGACAGCATTACTTTGGACCTTCTGTGAGGGAAGGGTCTGGGACAATAGTGAAAAATTTGTTTTATAATCCCTAACTCATTAAATGCAATTGTTCAATTGTGGAATTTAAAATAGAAATACAGGAGCCCTTCAGGTCTGCTCTGCTGTTCACTGTGGTCACGGCTGATCATCTAACTCAGTTCTCTGTTCCTACTTTCTCCTGATATCCTTTGATACTCTTTTAGTTCTGAGAATCAAAGGAAAGGATTTTGGGTAATCCAAGATGGAGGATGGGGAAAAATTTGTGGCTGTAATTTAGGTGTTGGAGCTGATTTCCTTGAATTCCAGGAGCAGTAATTACTGTTTGATAAGCTGTTGCATTGTTTTGGAATTTGGGGGAAGAGGGGGAGCCAAAACAATGGCACTTTAGAAAGGAGCAAGAGAGACAAAGGCAGAGACCACATGGTCAGAGACAGTGAAAAAAACCTACACTGCTGTCTGACACAGCAGTGACTATGCACAGCTATTGCCTTTTGATGCTTGTTAGGTATTTCTCGACATTGTGTATATAAGGAAAATGACCAAATATTGAAAACTGCAGCTGACCTTTTTGCAGAACCTGTGGTAGAGCTCACAGCACAGGAGCAGATAAGTTCATGGTTCAAGTGTAATCTTTATTTAAATTACAGTAGTGAGTAAAGTGGGTTCTTATTAGTTCTGTTTTGAGGTCTGTCTCTTGATGGAAATTTGAAACTATAAATCATAAGTACTAAGTTAGCCTGGTGCCGGTCTTTTGGGCAGGAAGGCTGCTATTTTCTGGTTCTGCAGATTTAAGTGCAAAGATGGCGTACAATAGTGATGTGCTCTTCCTGTCGGATGAGGAAGATTAGGGAGTGTTTCCTTGTTACTGATGATGTCGACAGTAAGTATTTGGATGTGAATCCCTGTCAGATTGCAGGGACTGGTTGGAGGGTCAATTAGAAGCAATGAGGAATTTACAGGAGCTGGGGGTGTGATGGATGGCAGTTATAGGAAGGAAAAAAAACCTACAGATACAGTTTGATAGATGGGTTACCTCCAGGAAAGGTAGGAGAGGGAGGCAGGTAGTGCAGGAGTCTCCTGTGGCTATCCCCATTTCAAACAAGTATGCTGTTTTGGAAAATATAGGGGGTGATGAACTCTTAGGGGAATGGAGCATGAACAGCCAAGTTCCTGGTACTGAGACTGGCTCTAATGGAGCAAGGGGTACATCAGATTCAAAGCCATCGGTTGTGATAGGAGACTGTGTAGTCAGAGGCGCAACTGTTTCTGCAGCTGGCGGTGACCAGTCAAGAATGAATGTGTAGACCATTCTCAAAAGGGAATGGGACCAGCAGGAGGTTGTTGTACACATTTAGAGCTAGTGATGTAGGAAGGAAAAAGGATGAGATTCTGAATGTAGAATATAGGAAGTTTTGCAAGAATTTAAAGGAGCTTCTCTAGGGTAGTGATATCTGGATTGCGCCCGGTGCCACAAGCTAATGAGGGTAGGAATAGGAGAATAGAGTAGATGAATGCGTGGCTGTGGAGCTGGTGTGAGAGAAGAGGGTTCACATTTTTGGATCATTGGAATCTCTTGTTGGGTAGAAGTGACCTGTATAAGAAAGCTGGATTGCACCTGAATTGGAAGGGGAATAATATACTGGCAGGGAGGTTTGCTAGAGCTGCTGAGAGGATTTAAACTCTTAAGATGGGTGGGGTGGGACCTAGGGAGATTGATCTCTTTTTTTTTTCTATCTGAGACTAGTACAGTTGATAAAAGGAGTAAGTCAAATGGCAAGCAAAACAAAGCAGAGAGCGAGGTAGGACTGATTTTAAATTAAACTACGTTTTTTCCAATGCAAGAGGCCTCACAAGGAAGGCAGATAAATTCAGGGCATGGTTAGGAATGTGGGAGTGGGATGTCATTGGTAATTAGACATGGCTCAGCAATGGACAGGACGGGCAGCTTAATGTTCTAGGCAACAAATGCTGGTGTAAGGATAGAAAAGGAGGGCAAGTGAGGTTAGGGTATGGCGTTTTGATAAGGGATAACATTACAGCTGTGTGTAGGGAGGATATTCCTGGAAATACGTCCAGGAAAGTCATTTGGGTGGAACTGAGAAATAAGGGGATAATCACTTATTGAGATTGTACTATGGACTTTCCCCATAGTCAGCAGGAAATTGAGAAACAGATCTGTTATCTGTAAGAATAATAGGGTGGTTATGTTAGGGAATTTTAACTTTCCAAATGTGGACTGAGTCTGCCACAGTGTTAAGAGTTTAAATAGAGAGCAATTTAAGTGTGTACAAAAAAGTTCTGATTCAGTATGTGGATATATCGACTAGAGAAAGTGTAAAACCTGATCTCCACTTGGGAACTAAAGGACAGATGAGTGAGGTTTCAATAGGAGAGCACTTTGGGGCCAGCGACAATAATTCTATTAGTTTTAAATAGTGATGGCAAAGGATAGACTGGATCTAACAGTTGAAGTTCTAATTTGGAGCAAGACCAATTTTGATGGTATTAGGCAAGAACTTTCAAAAGCTGACTGGGGGGGGGGGGGGATGTTGGCAGATAAAGGGATGGCTGGAAAATGGGCAGCCTTCAAAAATGAGAACTAGAATCTAGAGACGATATGCTCCTGTTCAGATGAAAGGTGAGGTTGTTAGGTGTGGGGAATGCTGGATGGTTAGAGAAGTTGAGGTTTTAGTTATGAAAAAGAGCAAACATAAGTCAGGTATAGACAGCAGAGACCCAGTGAATCCTTAAGTATACTCCTACTGCCTTTGAGGGAATTCAGAGCAAAAAGGGGACATGATAGCTTTGGCAAATGGTGTTAAGGAGAATTTTATATATTCTAATTTATAATAAAGGGATTTTATAAATCCACTTAAGGACCAAGTAATTGGGGAGAGAATAGGACCCATCAAAGATCAGCACGGCAGCCTATGTGTGGAACCGCAGGAGATGTGGGAGATACTGAATGAGTATTTGGCATCAGTGTTTACTATGGTCAAGATGTTACTACCTATTTCCCCACATTCTATATCTTCCATCCTTGTCCAGTGTCCATTTTTAGAGGTGGTGGTGTTGGATGTCTTAAAAGGGATAAAGGTGGATAAATCTCCAGGACCTGATCTGATACTCCGTCAAACCGTGGGAAGCTAGGGAAGTGATTGCTCGGCCCCTTTGAGATATTTGGATCAACGGTCATCGTGGTTGAGGTGCAGGAAGACTGGAGATTGGCTAAAATGGTGCCACTATTTAAGAAAAGGGGCCAGGGCACTATAGACAAGGTGAGACTGGTGTTGGTGGTGGGCAAGTTGTTGGAGGGAATCCTGAGGGCCAGGGTTTACATGTATTTGGATAGGTAAGGACTGATGAAGGACAGTCAACATGGCTTTGTGCATGGGAAATCAAGTCTCATGAATTTGAGTTTTATTTTGAAGAAGTAATGAAGGGGATTGGGAGCAGAGTGTTGGACGTGATTTTATATGGACTTCAGTAAGGCGTTTGACAAGGTTCCTCATGGTAGACTGGTTAACAAGGTTAGAGCACATGGAATACAGGGAGAACTAGCCATTTGGATACAGAACTGGCTCGAAAGTGGTTGTTTTTGACTGGAGACCTGGGACCAGTGGTGTGCCATGTGGATTAGTGCAGGTCCCTCTGCTTTCCGTCATTTATATAAATGATTCCAACGTGAACATCGGAGAAATAGTTGGTAAATTTGCAGGTGACACCAAAATTGAAGGTGGGCAGCAAATGTTTCCTCAAATTACAATGGCATCTTGATCAAATGGGCCGAGTGGAAGATGGAGTTTAATTTAGATAAATGTGAGGTGCTATATGTTGTAAGGGCAATCAGGGCAGGACTTGATACACTTAATGGTAAGGTCCTGGGGAGTGTTGCTGAAGAGACCTGGGAGTGCAGGTTTATGTTCCTTGAAAGTGAAATCGCAGGTAGATAAGATAGTGAAGACGACGTTTGGTATGCTTTCCTTTATTGGTCAGAGCATTGAGTATAGGAGTCGGGAGGTCATGTTGTGGCTGTACAGGACATTGGTTCGGCCACTTTTGACATATTGTGTGCAATCCTGGTCTCCTTCCTATCGGAAGGATGTTGTGAAACTTGAAAGGTTTCAGAAGAGGTTTGCAAGGATGTTGCCAGGGTTGGAGGGGTTTGAGCTATAGGGAGAAGTTGAATAGGCTGGGGCTGTTTTCCCTGGAGCATTGGAGGCTGAGGGGTGACCTTAGAGGTTTAAAACATTGAGGGGCATGGATAGGGTAAATGGGTAAGTCTTTTTCCTGGGGTGCAGAAGCGAACTGGAGGGCA
This sequence comes from Chiloscyllium plagiosum, assembly GCF_037043375.1. Classification (NCBI taxonomy): domain Eukaryota; kingdom Metazoa; phylum Chordata; class Chondrichthyes; order Orectolobiformes; family Hemiscylliidae; genus Chiloscyllium; species Chiloscyllium plagiosum. Next base: position 50,457,178 of record NW_028270164.1, on the reverse strand, counting down.
TAGATTGAGGTGGGGGAGGAGGGGGAGATTTAAAAGGAACCTTTTGGACAAGTTGGGCCAATAGTTCTTTCTGTGCTATATGTCCCTATGATTCTGACTCTACATCTATATCTGCATCTTTCTTGAGAGTCTTCAATGTGTTGATGACCTGTACAGATTCCTGTGACCGAAAATTCCACATGCTCACCACTCTGGATAAAGAAATTCCTCCATCTGTCCAAAAAGGCTTCTCTTGAGATACTAACCCCAGGTTCAGCACTTTTGGTTGTTGAGAACATCTTTCCTTCCCTGTCAGAATTTTGTAGGTTTCTATGAAATTCCTCCCCATTTTTCTAACCCCTGAATATATTTTTCACTGATCCAGTGTCTCTGCATACATCAGATCCACCATCCCAGGAATCCATCTGTAAACTTGCTTTGCATTCCTTCAGTAGCCCAAACATCATCCTTGTGTAAGGAAACAAAAACCCCATGCAATACTGCAGGTTTGGTCTTCACATTGCCCTGTATGGTGCAGCAAATCATCTCTGCTTCTGTATTTTAATCCCTTCACTATGAAGGCCAATCCCACACAAAGGGTTCTTTTCCCAGGTTTAATGATGTGTATCCACATAAATAACCCAACTTTATTTTGTAATTTTGAACAGAATGTGGTCTTGTTAGTTTTTATGAAATTTCTTGAACCTTTACTTTGAGTGGACGGAAAGTCCTGCTAGCCCAGTCTTTAGTGCTGCCTTAGTCACATGAAGCTTTCCTGGGGGGGATGTGAATACAAAATAGCTTGCTTTTATTGAACCATGGTTGAACTGGACATCTTTAAACTGTTGCTTAAAGGTTTATGTTTTATTTGAGGATTTATAGTTTTGAGTTCCCTGATTTGGAAAGGACTGCTGTATTCTAGGGGAATACCTTCCGATCTGAACACTGCAGTATTTGTGGCAGCTGCTTGAGTTTCACCCATCTGTCTAAAGAACACTAGTTTTTTTGGGCAAGCTGAGAGAGAAGAATCCCTGCAGACAGCATCACTCTCGGTTTCTTATGCTTTTTCTTTACCCAGATGGGTGGGTGAGATTTTCCCAGACATGATGTAAACTTAATGGAACTTCACCATTCAATTGAGTGTTCAGATGCATCTTTCCTCAATTTTATTAATTTGCCTCTGTTTTTATGGGGAATTGCACTCTGCTGACAGAGTCATCGGTATCATTTGTCTTTTTTTGTCTTTATTGCTTTGCTTTAGCAGACTAGTGCCAGTCTTTTCCCTTAATTTAGCAAAAAGGTGATATTCCTCTGAGGTACTATTTTGCCCTTAACCCTGAAGTCACATTTGTCCCATCAGTATTGGTTTGCTTTTAAAACCTACTTTAAGGGAACTAGTTATCTTCTAAAGTTTGTAAAACATTTAATGGGCATGTTCAGCACTAAACTCAAGTATATATGGGAGATTGACTTTGTGGAATTTTCTAACTTTACTTCCAATATAATGGCTCTGGTTAATGTTTGTTTCTGCGCAGTTAATTTTTTATTTGAACTCTAGCATGTTGGAAGATCAATTTGGATAGTTGATAGTAAGGAAAACTATTGCCTTAGTTAACTATGGAGCAACTATCCCAACACATTTATCTTCCAACCTATTTAAGCACCTTACTATGCACACTAGCAAGTAGCAGTCCGCAGAAGCAAAAGATTTGGACATCTGGTATTTGGCTGTCTCTGTTTAATGTAGTGACTGATGGCGATAAGTCTGTTTGGATTAGAGTTCTGCCTAAACTTTTGTCCCTATTAGTTTAAAAATAAAACTTGAACTGTTGTATGTACTCAAGTAAACCTTCTGGGAGTTAAGTTTTTTGCTTCATTCAAGCTTTAGGAATGAGACTATCTGCCCCAAAACAAACATTTGGGTGACTTCTTATCTGAATTGCTCTGCACAATTTTGCTTTGCAATCTTCATGAAGGCTGTGTGTTAAATAGAATTTCATGATGTGTGTTGTGGATGGTGAGATTATCCATTTGTTAAAGACAGCTGTTTCAGTAGTGACAGATGCACTGCTAGTTCAGATGCTGTGTAGTACTTTTTTGATGTGGATGAGGGAAATAATTGAGATTCTCCTGGTTTACTTTGAGAGAAGTGATCATTACTGTCTATTTAAATGTTTTTGAAGGTTCCTAATACCTATTAATCAGTTGATTGACTGAACTTCATGGGCAATCTTTGATTGGATCCCAGTTTCGAATCACTTGTTCAGTTGAGCAACAGTGGCACTATTTTGCAACCTAGTTTTGGGAAGTGATTCTGATTTTTTCTGTCTTATTTCAGACAACTAATAGATATTGGTCTCTGCTGCTAATGTGATTGCAGATGTGAAGATTGACGATATAGTTGCCACCCTCAGCCATGTACAAACTTTTTAAATCAAATTTTACTTAAATCTAACTTTAAGATGGTAAAATGCTAAATGTTATACTGTTCCCACTGCAGTGTTCCAAATCTGAACCAATGCAAAAACTTTTAGTGACACTTTGAAAAGTTTAATTTTTGAGTCATGTACAGTATATGTCTCCTGGCTAGTTAGAGGGATGTTGCATCATTTCACAGATTGTTTTTAAAGTTGGAAACCTGGGGATGAATTGAATCACAATAAATCTCTGCAACAGGACTTGTGCAATAGTAATTAATATTTTAATGTTGTAACATGCAATTTTAAGGGTAAAAAACATATGCTAGAGAAGTTTCTATGCCTGCCTATTGTGAATTTGTTGACCAGTATATGTACAACTATCGGTCTGTTAAATCATAAGGTTAACAAATTCAAGAATGATTTAGGGTCATCTGAATAAGTATACATCAGTGTCTTCAACTGCATCAGTTGTATTTGGCAATAGTGGCATATACATTATCTCTTAGAAACTTGGCATATGTGTTCCTCCTTGGTTAAACATTTTAGCAGGAAGTTGGTGGTATATTACTGGTCACCAGATTTAAATGGAAGATTTTGCAGCTAAGTGCAATAAAGTATTACAGAATGTAAACTACATTTAAAAGCTAATATTTTTGTTTGGTGGTTTAGGAAGTATTTTATCTGACATACACCCCTGAAGATGTTGATGGAAATGTCCAACTTGAAACAGGAGATAAAGTTTCTTTCTCCATGGAAACAAACAAACAGTATGTATTGCCACCTTTGTTAAATCCTGGTGTGCCCATGTTTTGTGATTGTACTATTTTGCTTCACTGTAAAACAGTTCAAAGGCCTGATGAAACTAATCAGAACAGATGTTTGTATTAGCATGCTAACAAATAAGCTGAAGCTCTTTTGTTAGAGGAACCAAGAAATTAAACTTTAAATTTTAGCATTAGCATGCCAGCAAGGTTTACCTTGCCAAAATCCACATTTAAATTCTGTACCAAATGTCTTTGATTCTGCTAATCTTGTTTATCAGTGAGGTGATTTAATTTGTGATTACATACAGTTGCCCCTTGTACAAAAGGGACAACTTGCTGCTTCGAAACGACTAATTTGTGTTTGCTACGTTGAGGCATTCCTTCTGTACTACAGCAATGCCCAGTTTTATTTAAAAACATTTCTTTTGATTGGAAGCTCAATTTCCAAGTGATTAAACATTTTTGAGTACTGTGGAAAAATATTAAATTGATTTTACCTTCGTGCATCTTTTAAATAGCAAAATAATTACAGCAGGTACTGGAGTTGTAATTTAAAGATCTAAAATCACTGCGTTGATTAATCACGAGTTAACAATTCTTTATCTAAAGTTGTTGTCTTGGTCCAAGGAAGTGATAACCCTGAGGTCCAGAAAAGCCGAACATTCAGTGAATTGGGAATTAGCAATGCTTAGCTGAGCCTGAACTGGAAACATCTCCAGTTCAGTTACCTAGTTTGTGGTTGTGTTAATCTGATTGATTTCAACCAAGGAGTCTGCAGTGCTGTTGCTGTTGACACTCAAAACTGACAGCTGAGATCTACTAGAAGTATATGTGCACGTTCATTGTAATGAGATGTAAGAATCAGAGACAGAAATTGATATCCAGATCTGGGGGTTGTTGCTTCATGTATCATATCAAGTAATTGAACAAATGTGACCATTGACTAAAACATAGTTAAAGTTCACCTTGCCATCAAGCAGGTGAAGAATTTTCATCAATACCCTGCATGAAATGTGTGTACAAACATTAAGCTTTGAGACAATCTCAACCTTTTGAGGAATAACTTATTTTCTTTGCTTCATTTTGTCAGCCTAAAATATAATTACTTCATCCTTCAAAACAACTCTCACCTGCTGTCAACATAATTGGAATCAATTTATTTGCAATCTTCGTTGGGTACAGTATTTTCTGTAGGAGCTCTATATACCCCTGCAAAAGCTACTAGCTAGCTTTCAAATTTCAGCAATGCCTTCACCTGCCTTATGGCAGAAGTGTTATATTGGTACCCTTGAATATTTCTCTGCAGTCTTAACTATGAGAAGCATTTGTCTTTTCAAGGTTATTATTCCTGTCAAGGTAATTCTCTGTTTGGTTGTGACTCGACACCTCTAGTTTGTGTGGATATTCAAACAAGGGTTTGCTGTCACCACTAGATCCTGGGATGATGTGGAACTATCATTCCAAACTGTCGCCTTTTTAAGAAACATTTTGTGGTTTCTGGGTGGGACTTGATACATAAAGGAATACTGTTTTTTTTAATTCATCCATTGACCCAAGATCAGTCCTTTCAAGCAATGCTTTAATTATGGGCAAATTAACATTTCAGTGAGTACACTAAAAGTTAGTGCAATCTTATTCATTTAAGCTAAACTTGCTGCACTCCTCATGGCACATGGTTTCAGAAAATTGTACATGAGCCTCCAGTTTGGTGTCTGTGGAGACTGGAAATGTTTAAATTAAACTGAACTTTAAACCAATACCACAAGTGTTACATTTGAAAACTGTTACTGTAACACCAAACTGAAATTAGTTGACTAACCACTTTTATTACAGGTACCTTTTTATAATTTTAAACTTCAGAATCCATTTCATGAGTACACTTTACACTTTTTTAAAGTAGACATTTCAGTTCCTCTTGAATGGGTGATTCAAGTGATTATTGGCTCACGTAGTTTTACTTCTGTTCTTCTCTCCCAACCGGATAACCTGTTTTCTCCAAATTTGAGGTTTTCCCTTTGGAGATTGCTCGTCAAGCACAAATAAGCCATTTCCTTCCAGCTTTATTTTTAACACTCCTTGGTCTGTCTTATCTGAATGCATACACTCTATTGCGTTTCTTTATAGAGTCATAAAGATGTACAGCACAGAAACAGACCCTTCGGACCAACCCATCCATGCTGACCAGATATCCCAACCCAATCTAGTCCCACCTGCCAGCACCCGGCCCATATCTCTCCAAACCCTTCCTATTCATATACCCATCCAGATGCCTCTTAAATGTTGCAATTGTACCAGCCTCCTCCTCTTCCTCTGGCAGCTCATTCCATGCACGTACCATCCACTGTGAAAAGTTGCCCCTTAGGCCTCTTTTATATCATTCTCCTCTCAGTGGCTCAGTGGTTAGCACTGCTCCCTCACAGCACCAGGGTCCCAGGTTCAATTCTAGCCTCTGGTGACTGTATGCAAACTCCACACAGACACATTCTCCCTGGGGGGGGTTGCTCTTATGGTTGGTGTGGACTTTTTTGGCTGAAAGGCTGGTTTGCACACTGTAGAGAATCTAATCTAATCACCTGAAATCTATGCCATCTAGTTCTGGACTCCCCTCACCCCAGGGAAAAGACTTTGTTTATTTATCCTATCCATGTCCCTCATGATTTTATAAACCTTTTATATAAGGTCACCCCTCTGTCTCCAACACTCCAGGGAGCCCTAGCCTCTCCCGATAGCTCAAATCCTCCAACCCTGGCAACTTTGTCATAAATATTTTCTGAACCTTTTCAAGCTTCACCACTTCCTTCTGATAGGAAAGAGACCCGAATGATGGACCACAGATATCCTCAGGTTGTGCCTTTTTAGTGCTGCGCAACCTGAGTTTTGAAGGATATCTTACAAACCCACCTATCTCCATGGTGATGTGAATTACTTCCACTTTGTATCCAGGTTAGGAATGTTAATTTGCCCTTCTTACCACCTACTTTCTTTCTTTGGAGTTAAATTGATACTTTGTAAGTAGAAATGTTTGCATTTTGATTCGGTAAAATATTTCAATCTCAAGCTATCAAACCACCCAGGTTTGTTGCCCAGTAAATGTCAGAACTGATCGCGTGAACTCTTTCACCTTTAAGGACAGTGTCAAACTGATTTTTTTAAACTTCAACATCCTTTCTAAAAAGGAGATAATTCTGACCAAATGGTCCCCAGGCAGAATGGCTTTTCACCTAAATTTGAATGTTACATGTCAGTTAGCAACACCTGTGGTTACTGGTAACTAAAATGCAGACCAATTTAATTTTATTTTGAAGTTGGTTGGTTTGCTTATTATAAGCTCATAAGCTATTGTAATGCTAATCCAAAATGACCATTCCTAGTATTATAATATTACAATATTTTTATTCAGTTTACTATATAGCGAAGGCAGTAGTAAACCAAATCAGAAGTTTGTGCTTAATGTTGTGACTACTTTATCTGACAAACTACCACACACTTATTTTAAAAAAAAAAAATCAACATCCAGCAAAATGCAGTTCATTCTAGATTACCTTTTAAATGTGTTGTAAACTGTTTCTTTCATTAACCATAAATTACTAATAAATTGGAGCATGTCGTATGTGTCTTTGGAATCAAAGTTTACCTGTCGACTTGGTCCTTCTCCTGTTCCTTCAGTCATGAGTGCAGAAAGTGTTTGTTGTTCAGTGTCTGCAGGGTGGTCAGAAATTGTTTATACTGTTTTACTTTGCCTATTACACATGCTTATGGACTGTTAGTCAGCTTACTGTATGTCTGCTCGAGTGCTCTATACGACTAATTGTAGATGCTTTTATTTCTTAGTACTGGTGCTGTAAATGCTCACAACATTGTACTGGTGAAGAAGAAACAGGGTCGGTGTCAAGGTGTAGTTTGTGCCATGAAGGTATGTGTCCACTTTTTAGATGATCCATTATCTTGAGGTACTAATAGTTGATATTTTGAAAGAAAATAAATCTTTATTGGAATAAAGGTGTGGGTTTGACCATATTAAAATTAGATGTGTAATGGTGGAGGGATTTGAGTTGGTTGATATTTCAAATTAAGTTAAACTTTTGAAATTTGCAAAAACTTGACCTCTTAACATACAACTGGAAATCTGAAAGCATGCTGGAGAAACAAGTCTGGCATCTCTTGAGAGAAAAACATTTTAATGCTTGAAGTCCAGTGCCCCTTTGTCAGATCGTCTTAGGAGTTAGCATTTTCTCCACCTTGTTGTTTTGAGAAACTCCTCACTTGCCAAATCAAGGTAGAGTTGTAAATGTTCCAGTTGAGTTAATAGCATAGCTTTACTACAGGTATCAATAATGCAGGTTCCTGATCTTGACTGGGGCTACATCGGAATTATGAATTTTGTGTCAACCCTAACATCAGTGTTCTGGACTCTGAAAGAAGAAATGTGATCATCTGTGTGAAAGAAACCACTAGAATTGGCACATCATCAAATTGTACACACAATTCCTTTTTTGGCAGCACGGTGGCTCCGTGGTTAGTACTGCTGCCTCATTGCCAGGGACCCGGGTTCAATTCCACCTCAGGCGACTGTCTGTGGAGTTTACACATTCTTGTGTCTGCGTGGGTTTTCTCCCACATTCCAAAGATGGGCAAATTAGGTGAATTGGCCATGCTAAATTGCCCATAGTGTTCAGAGATGTGTAAGTTAGGTGCTTTAGTCATGTAGAGTAGTACGGGTGAGTGTGTTGCTCTTCGGAGAGTCGGTTTGGACTTGTTCGGACAAATAGCTTGTTGCTACGCTGTAGGGATTCTGTGATCAATGAAAACTCCCGTGAGATTTTTTTTTCTTTTTTAATCTTGAGATAGCTGTGACCTAATTTGGAAATTTTGGTTGTCATTGGTGTGCAGTTATTATAAAAAGGGCAATTGCATGTTTTGTTAAGCATTGTTTTAAAGTTTATTTCAAATCTGGGTCTATTGGGAATATCACAGTATAATATTTAGTGTTCTACTTGGGCCTTACATTTTTTGTCTGTGCAGGTAATTTATTTTGTATAGCAAATATTTATGTTAACTGTTCATTGATCTTTAAAGGAAGCATTTGGATTCATCGAACGAGGTGACCTTGTAAAAGAGATCTTCTTCCACTATAGTGAATTCAAGGGAAATCTGGAGACCTTGCAGCCGGGCGATGATGTGGAATTTACTATTAAAGAAAGAAATGTAAGCAATACAATTATGTCCAGTGGAACATATGTAATTAGTCTTAGGAAGCTGTAAATGTGAGGAAGGCAAGAAGCTAAGCAACATCATTATGTTTAGTAATGTTTTCCGTAATAATATTTAATTGCATCCATATAGCTGAGCTTGACAGTGTTCAGGATTTTAATGAATGATCTTTCAGGATAGTTATTTAACTGATCTGAACTGGGTTGTTGCTGCCTGGTGCACCTTCTAATTTTTAGTATGTAGTTGAGACTATAGAAGTATAAGACTGAACAGTATATTTGGTCCTTGTACTCACTAGGTCCTGTAAATCTTCGTTTACAGCTGAATAGATTATTTGAGGGGTTAGCGTTCTTTCCTGTCTAGAGCTAGAGAGATTGCAATGGTATGAAATAGTTTAAACAGTTGAACTTAGTTGCGTGTGCAATTGCAGACAATTTAATTTTACCTTTGAATGCGAACCTGCCTAGAATTGTTATTGTGCAGTCCACAATTACTTGAAAATTTGCTTTTAGTCTTGCGCTGTTAAGGAACAACTTTAAATTGGGGTGGTAAAATGTGAACATCTGGTTTTGATATGTTTCACATTTCATCATGTCAATTTTGCTGGGTTTTCTTTGGGAGCTGCTAAATATAAATGAATTTTGTTATTGGCACTTCATTCTACACAAATGCAATAAGATTTTGTCTGATTTCTATTTTGAGCTGTTGGGGAAATGAGTTTACAAGACTGACTTTTTCCCCCCCCGAATCGTTTTCTTTTAAATCTGGCAATATTGTCATGTATGTTTGACCACAGTGTGCAAGAATAATAGGGTGTGTTTTCCCACTGGATATATGCTCACTATGTCCAAGTAGGTTGGAGTTGTGCATGGAGATTCTGAAATTCCAATCAGACACTGAAGGAATTGCCTGGGAAACAATGTTCCTCTGGAAGGCCTGGAATCCTCAATATCCATTTAAATTGGAAACTCAAATGTTTGTGATTTAAATAAAGTAAAACAGTTACTCAAAAGTTAAACTTTAGTCTATTGTTGAACTTCCAAGTAACTATTACCTGACCCCACACTTGCCCCTCGCATCACCAAACTACATGAATGTGACCACTTAACACAAGAGACTGATCCTTTGCTGAGAGCATCACCCATTTCTATGCTATCAAAATACTTGTCTGAATTTAATTAGGCCTCTGCATTTATGAGGGAGACCTGAGCAGGATCCCCTTTCAAATATCTGGCACTCCCCCCTAAGGTTTAAATAAAAATAGGGCTGCAGTGACAATCTGCAGGAGATTATCACTCATTAGAAAATCTGGTACTATATTTTTGTTTTGGCTAGGAAATTTCTAAAATAGCTGATTTAATGAAAACATGAAAAAATATTATCTAGTAACTTATGCATAATTGCTCTCTTTCTAGGGAAAAGAAGTTGCTACTGAAGTGAAACTGTTACCCCAAGGAACTGTTATATTTGAAGATGTTAGCATTGAGCAATTTGATGGAACTGTCACCAAAGTTATTCCAAAAGTATCCAGTAAAACCCAGGTAAATAGCCTACTGCAGACTTTGTATATGATTATTAGAAAGATGTGTAAAGTTCTGTCACCAACAGTACTTTTTTTGCTTGAGAATTTGACTATTTGGCAAGCAGGTTGAACAATGGCAAATTGGTCATTTTGCCAGTATCCCAAGCCAGAAAAACAGTATCTGACTGGTTGGACTGAAGGGTTTGTTTCCATGCTGTACATCTCTGACCCTGTGAATTGATTGTAAAACATGTCTTAAAGCAATCGACAGACCCATAGTGGGAATTTGATGCAGCAAGGTTAAATTAGTTATTTTGAGAAATTTTGCTTGAATTGCATTTCCATCAAAAATGCAAACTGAGGAAGTCAATGGTATTACAATAGCCATTGAGCACAGTGCATACCTATTCACAATGATAAATGATTTGAGGTGCTGGTGTTGGACTGGGCTGGAGTGCTGGTCATTCATCACCACCTGATGAAGGGGCAGCGCTCCGAAAGTTAGTGTTTCCAAATAATAAACCTGTTGGACTATAACCCTGGTGTTGTGCTTTTTAACTTTGCACAATGATTAAGCAATCAGTCTTGGGCGGCATGGTGGCTCACAGTGCAAGGGACCTGGTTTGATTCCTGTCTTGAGTGTCTGTCTGTCTATGGAGTTTGCACGTTGTGTCTGTAAGGGTTTCCTCCGGCTGCTCCGGTTTCCTCCCGTGGTCAAAGATATACAGGTTGGATGAATTGGCCATGCTAAATTGCCCATAGTGTTATCTGCATTAGTCAGGGAAATGCATCTGGGTGGGTTACTCTTTGGAGGGTTTGTGTGGACTTGTTGGGCCAAATGTCCTGTTTTCACACTGTAGGGAATCTAATCTAATGTAAAATTAACCATGACTATTCTTGATTTTGTACTGGTCTGATCATCTGTTATCCGTTTTACTGACTTGTCTATTGAGTTTTGCTCTGGATTAATGTTAGTCATGGCAGGTGTGAGTTGGTTTGGCTTGTTTCAGGTAGACCATGAATGATTCAGTGGTCCCTTAAAACTGTTCTGGTGTAAACATTGAGATTTTGAGTACTGCAGTCTGGGAAATAATGTGACTGAAATTATTTTTGTTATTTATTGCTTGGTACCGTCATGACTAAATAGGAGTCACCTCTCTATAACTAATTCTATTCTGGGATTGGAAGTGTGCACAAGTCTCTCAAAGTCAGGATCTTATGCTATTTCTTTAATCTAAAGAGCTATGTAGCTAAACCAGGTAAATCACGCAGTAAGAATCCATATATTGCAGTGTTTGTTTTGTCATGCATTATACAGCCCTAGTAAACTAAAACACCAGTGCTTCAAATATTGACATAGAACTCTTAAATGGAGGACAACCTTCATTATCTTATTGAGACGAGCATTGGAAAGAGGTTTGTTTTGCCATGGAAGTTGGACTTACGGAAATTCTGAATTCAAAGTTGTATAATTCATATTCTTGCTGCTTAAATTTGTAGACTGACCCCTTGCCAGGACGTATCAAGGTAAACTTTGCCATTTCCAAAGAACTGCCCTTTGGAGATAAGGACACCCGATCTAAAGTGACACTCTTAGAAGGTGACCATGTAAGGTTTAATATCTCCACTGATCGACGTGACAAACTGGAACGTGCTACAAATATTGAAATTCTGACAGATTCTTTTGAGTTAACTGGAGAAACTAGAGAAATGGTAAGCTGGTCGTTTTAAACCTTTTCTTGAATAACTGGATGCCTTGCTCAGTTCTGATTAGATCTTGATGACTTTCCAGTCATTAGTAATGTCAGAAAAGGAACAGTTCACATGTGATGTGAAAATGTGAACAGGCATAAAGAATATGATTCAGAGAATAATGCTCATTAAAGAATGGCTGCATTTGGTGAAAAATCTGCATTTCTAAATTTGTTTTCCTGCAGATTTATAGTTTTTTTTTGTCTTCAGGGTGTGATTGCTGCCATGAGAGATGGGTTTGGTTTCATTAAATGTGTAGATCGCGATGCTCGAATGTTCTTCCACTTTAGTGAGATCATGGATAGCCTCCAGCTCCACATCTCTGATGAAGTTGAGTTCACAGTTGTCCCTGTAAGTCTTTCAATTCTTAGAAATTAAATTTATTCAGTTTGCATTAAATTGTCTAAATATTGTCAGCTGCCCAAACTACTAAACAAATGGGGCCTCTAGTCCATTTCTGTCACCTGAGGTGGACTACAGTTGGCTTTTCCTGAAAAAAATTCACATGGACAATACTGCAAATTTAGTCATTGACTTGTCAGTAAATTCATCTAGGACCCAGAAACAGCAATTAATCTAACCAACTTGTGTTTATTTGTTTGAAGGCACAGTGGTCATAGTATATGTAGAGCAGTGCTGTATGATATTTTTGATTCACTCAAATAGGAAGTCCTTATCTTTTACTCCTGATTATTGGTGCTCGGTCCTGCAGTGAAGCTTGAATCCACAATGTAACTAACCCAGTGAATGTTGCCAACTAAGCCATGCTTATAGTTAGATATGAAGGGTCATCCGCTCTCAGGTTCATGAAATTATTCAGCATAGACTTTGTGTGAAATTGGTGGGGGAAGAAAGTAACCTAAAATCAAAGTGTACAATATCTGATCCACACAATGACACTATCCATTGTGTGGATAATTTTTCTTGCACCATATATTTGACATAATCATGAAAATCTGTACTAAAGTGACCAGACTCAAGTGGGTTTGTGCATATGCAAATTGAGCTTTAGTTAAAAATGTAATCAACTTTAATTTGTGTTAAACTCTGATCCCTAATTGAGTAGTGAAGTGGTAAAGAGACTTCTTTTGAGGACAGGGTGTGCTGAAGATGGAGAATTTCATTCAACTACATAAAATTACAGCTTTGTGATTAATGTTAGCCATTTTCATGGCCTAAGGTTATGGCACACAACGCTAGTGCATTTTGGATTGAGTGCAGCTCCCACAATTTTTTATTAATCATATGTTAAATACAGGTGAACTTTTGAGGACCAATTTTCCAAACCTAGCAGGATGACTGCTCATCAAATTGCTTTCGCAAAATTCAAATATCTTCTAGATTGTCATAACATTGCATGAAAACAATACTAAATATAGAGGAATGAGTCAGCAAGACTTTCCTTGGTAGAGTTTGTGGTGTATTAGCTTTATTAATCTGTTATTAAAATTTTTTTATTCTCCTTCAAAAGGATGTACTTTCAGCCCAGAGGAACCATGCAATTCGTATTAAAAAACTTCCAAAAGGAACAGTGTCCTTTCACACACAATCTGAGCAACGTTACTTTGGGATGGTGGAGAAAGAAGCTACTGGTTCAATATCTAAATCTACTAGCCCAGCCAAGAGTAAAGAAAAGGTAATTAAAATTAAAGCAACATAAATCATCCAAGCCTGAGAATGCCTAAAATACTATTTAATATAAACTTAATAGACTCTTTCCAAATCCTTTTTGACTTTGACTGCCTTCAAGAACTACCTCAAGGAATTGGTTGTGGAGTTCATTTCACCCATGCCCCATTATAAGTCAGTACAATAATTTGTTTTGATTTTTGAGGAGATTGGACTTCTGCGTCTGAATTGATAGATACAGGAATATTGTGCTTGCTTTAGAAATGCCAATAGTTACGTGCAGTAACACTCCATTTCTAATATCGTATCAAAGGATGGGTAAGAGGCAAGAACTGAGGTTCTCGAGATTAATGAGGTGTTTTGTGCAGATGAAAGCTATGCCCCTGGCAAAGTAGCTCAGTAGCCAGAGATTCGAAGTTTAAAGTTCTTGTCTAAAGATGAGAGCAGAAAAGACAAATGAGTTGCTAGGATCTGGAATCTTCCATCTGAAAAGGGTGGTTAAAGTGTTTATAAAATAAACTTCAGTTGAGCAGATCCTAGAGTATGAGGAGCATAGCATGATATTACTAAAGAAATAAAAACAATCTGGGATTAATTATGATGGACTGATTTGTATTTGTTTGATTCTCTGAAAGACCAACTTTAAGTTGACTTAGACCCCACAGTTAATCTGAATGCCATAATACTAATATACTTATTTAGAGCCACAGTTCTCAACTTCAATCAGGTTTCTAATTCTTGGCTATTGAAAAGACTTTAGCAGCCTATTTTCAAAGTGGGAGGTATGATAATGGGTTTCTAATGCAATCCTTATACTTCAAGCTATTCTTGGGCTTCAAAATAAGCTACAGTTGGGGATGAGAATGAGCATTCAAATTTCACCATAGTGTCTAGTGAATTTGAAGTCAATAAATAGTGCAAGGTTACTGTTGACTGTAAGAACCCACCTGATTCATTGAAGGTCCTTTCTGGGTAGATATTTGTCTTTATACTAGTCTGATCTATATATGACTTCAAATAGACAATAGGTGCAGGAGTAGGCCATTCTGCCCTTTGAGCCTGCACCACCATTCAATATGATCATGGCTGATCATCCTTAATCAGTATCCTGTTCCTGCCTTATCTCCATAACCCTTGATTCCATTATCCTTGAGAGCTCTATCCAACTCTTTCTTAAATGAATCCAGAGACTGGGCCTCCACTGCCCTCTGGGGCAGAGCATTCCACACAGCCACCACTCTCTGGGTGAAGAAGTTTCTCCTCATCTCTGTCCTAAATGGTCTACCCCGTATTTTTAAGCTGTGTCCTCTGGTTCGGCACTCACTCATCAGCGGAAACATGTTTCCTGCCTCCAGTGTCTAATCCTTTCATAATCGTATATGTCTCAATCAGATCCCCTCGCAGTCTTCTAAACTCAAGGGTATACAAGCCCAATCACTCCAGTCTTTCAGTGTAAGGTAATCCCACCATTCCAGGAATTGACTTCGTGAACCTACGCTGCACTCCCTCAATAGCCAGAATGTCTTTCCTCAAATTTGGAGCCCAGAACTGCGGACAGTACTCCAGGTGTGGTCTCACCAGGGCCCTGTACAGCTGCAGAAGAACCTCTTTGCTTCTATATCAATCCCTCTTGTTATGAAAGCCAGCATGCTATTAGCCTCCTTCACTACCTGCTGTACCTGCAGAATTTGGTTGACTCTCTAATCTGCCCTCTAAAATGGGAGATTAAATCATTTGATTAGTGGCAAAAAAAGATAATAAATGCTATGTCTCACCTGTATCTTGTGAAATGCATCTTTGGCCAGGAAGTATTTTGGGCAGCAGGACTCAAACTTCGAATGTCCCAATGACTGCTCACCAACCAGCCTTGATCTTTTCCTCCTAAGACAGTACTTTACTCAACTGGCGCTATATCTCCATGTCTAAACACAAGCCTAGGCCCACTCAGCAAATTCTCACCTCCCACTTAAGTTCTTGAGAGTGCATATCACTGGACTTTAAAAGATTGCATACGAGTATCTAGTTTTTGACAATTGTAGCTATTGCAGGTTTTCATTGCCTTCACAGCTTCTCTGTGAAGAGCACTTCAGCTACATGGAGTTAGTTAACAGAAGCACTATTCCTCCCTGCATTCACCACTTCTGCTCCCAGACGAAAAGTAGCAATCTTCCACTTTAACTGGCTTCCATGGGCTCTCTTGTTCCCTATCTGATCTGTCTACTTTTCGTGCCATTTTCTACTACAGAGACACGCTACTATATAAAATGGCCAATTTTAACCCTAACCCTATCCAGTCTGTGCAGTTGCAGTGAAGCAAACTTGAGCATCACATATGCAGCTTGTCATACTGCCAGGTAATGCTGTGAATTTAAGGTCTTGATCCCCCCAACCCTGCCAAGGCATTGTCATGCAGAAATACTGAGTGGAGTCTACCTTCAAAAAATAAATTTAACATGTCTCCACAAGCGCCATGCTAATTTGTTCTTGCTGCATCCTTGTATACCTTTCAGCTAGGAAATATATGGCCTCTTCTATATTCATTGCTACTTTTAAGATGGATTAAAAGCATATAACACCTTGGGATTACCACAGTTTTTGCCTTCAGTAGGTAAAACTCCTGACTTCTCCTGAAATGACATTTGAAACAGTCTTTTGATGTATAGAATTCTATCCTGTCTGTTACTCAGTGGTGTGATTTTTAGAATATATGCTTGTGATATGCAACTATTGAATTTATTTGCTTCCGTTGAAAATGTCGTCATTCTTTTAAGTCTTAAAGAAATGTAAGGCTGAAGTTAGAAATAGAAGGAAGTGACATGTTGTTTGTTCATGGCATGTGGGCATTATTGGCAAACACCTAGTACCAAAGTCCTGTAATTGTCCATAAATGTCTACATGGAGCATCTGGAGTCATGTGCAGGCCACAATAGGTAAGGATGGCAGATTGCCTTCCCTAAAGGGCATTAGTCAAGAGTATTTTTTAAATGACAATTGACAGTGGTTATGGGTCACTTGGCTAGCGCTCTATAGAGTCATAGAGATGTACAGCATGGAAACAGACCCTTCGGTCCAACGCATGCCAATTCAATATCCCAACTCAATCTAGTCCCATCTGCCAGCACCTGACCCATATCCCTCCGAACCCTTCCTATTCAAATACCCATCCAAATGCCTCTTAAATGTTGCAATTGTACCAGCCTCCACCACTTCCTCTGGCAGCTCATTCCATACACATATCACTCTGCATGAAAAAGTTGCTCCTTGGGTCTCTTTTATATCTTTCCCCTCTCACCCTTGACCAATGCCCTCTAGTTCTGGACTCCCCGACCCCAGGGAAAAGATTTTGCCTATTTATCCTATCCATGCCTGTCATGATTTTGTAAACCTCTATAAGGTCACCCCTCAGCCTCTAATGCTCCAGGGAAAACAGCCCCAGGCTGTTCAGTCTCTCCTATAGCTCAGATCCTCCAACCCTGGCAACATCCTTGTAAATCTTTTCTGGACCCTTTCAAGTTTCACAACATCTTTCCGATAGGAAAGTCAAGATTTCTATGACCAATACATTTCACCATCTGCTATTTGAACCCATGTTGCCAGAAAATGGACATGATATTTGAGTCTTGCCAGGAAATACTAGGAGACATAAATTTTAAGGTGGGGGGGTGGGGAATAGAAGGATGTTTAAGGGAGACTTACAGAGCAGGGTTTTTAGACAGGTTGGTAGGTACCTTGAACATGCTGTTAGGGGAGGTGGTTGAAGCAGGTACAACACAACGTTTGAGGCATTTAGACATCTGAACAGACTGAATCGAGGAATATGGGTCATGTGTAGGCAAATGGGACTGGTTTAAAATGGCATTGTGGTCAGCACAACATGTTGGGCTAAATGGCCTGTTCCTGCATTGTACTGTTCTGATTGTGGCTTATTGATGTTTGAGTTACTTTGATTATTATCTTTGTTCCACCAAATGCTTGTCTGTAGCATTCTGCTAGTTGACTTTCTTTTGCCAATTGACTGTCTGAGTAGCTTACAATGACTGGTCTAAGAGGAGAGTCATGGAACTGAGTTTCTTTGGTTGGAGGATAGGGAAAGAATGTCAAGCTGCTGGAACGAGCTTTTGGTCTTGAAATCTTTTGGTCTGAAGTTTGTCTGTTAAATTCTGTAATGGATCATTAAGGTACTTGAGGTGATTTTGTGGACTGAATGATGCTCCAGATAAGGAAAGAAGCCAGCTTTGATCAGAACTGTCTGGTACTCATTTCTTAGCTGAAATCCATTGAAATTAATTAAGTAGAAGTTTTCTTTTCCCCTTGAACCAATTAGAAAGACCTCTATTACAATAAGAGGTAAGGTTCTTAATTTGTGTGCTTCTGCTATGCCCCGCCCCTCCAAATGAAGCTGAGCATTGGGAGCTGGTGTTTTTTGTGGTCACTGCAACAAAACTGATTTTGAAAGAGGGAGATTCCAAAAGTGAGAATAGGCTGGTATTAATTTGATCAACATCTTGATGGTCCTTGATTAGCAACCTGTCTTGCACACAGTGCAAAAACATGCATGTGTATTCAATAGTCTCTTGATTGTGCTTAAAAACTGCAATCATATGCTCATTGTCCTTTTTGTTTCTCCCATTCTTAAACTCTTAAAATTTTGCTTTTTTCTTTCCTTTTGTATTTTCCTTGCAGAAAAAAGAAAAGGTATGAAAATCCTTTGAAATCCAATTTCAGTTCAGTAAGATGCATGTTGTTGCTCATAGTCGAGTGCATTTAGGCTGAAGCCTTGGTTGCTTTTGAGGTGGAGTTATGGCATGGTTTGTAAAGTAGTGAATTAATATTGAATTGAATCTTTTTGTGAAAATGTCAATTTGAGTGGGCATTTGCAGATTTCTAAATGAATTGTAGAGTCTTATTGTGAATAGTTATTGACTGGAGTTCCTCATTTGGTTCATTCTGTTTCTCATAAATGCATGATGTGATATTTGTGGATTGTATTCTGCCGAACTGTTGAACTTTGCAGAAACTTCAATGTTGATAATTCCTGCATAGCATAAACGTACTGTGCAAAGTGGAACTGGGGATGTGGGTTATTTGCCTAACACGCGACTCTTCAATACTTGTATTGAATTAAATTGAATTTCTAACTGTTCTCTTAATGCAGTTTAGATAACACAAAACCAAAATGATCTCATCTAAAGTTTTAGCTGAGCCGATATGAGGATTTTGTGGCATTTGCTGCCTTCTGGAGTAATTTAAGTGTCTGGGTAGCTTGCCAGCTTATTTTGAAGCTACTTGCTGATTGTCCTGTTGGTTGGCAGTTTAAAACTGAGGGAGTAATCTAGCATAATAAAAGTGTAATTGACTTGGAATTGTCATTCCAGTATGCATTATAACTAGCATCCTATGTAATCAACTTTGTCATAGAGATGTAATCATGGAGACAGATCCTTTAGTCCAACTCGTCCATGCCGACCAGTTATCCCAACCCAATTTAGTCCCATTTGCCAGCACCGAGCCCATATCCCTCCAAACCCTTTCCATTAATATACTCATCCAGATGCCTTTTAAATGTTGCAATTGTACCAGTCTCCATTTCCTCCGACAGCTCATTCCATACACTTGCTACTTTGTGTGAAAAAGCTGCCCCTTGGGTCTCTCTTATATCTTTCCCCTCTCACCCTCAACCTATGCCCTCTAGTTGTGGACTCCCCCACTCCAGGGGAGAGACTTTGTCTATTTACCCTATCTATGCCCCTCATGAATTTATAAACCTTAAGGTCACCCCTCAGCCTCCAACACTCCAGGGAAAATAGCCCCAGCCTATTCAGCCTCTCCCTATAGTTCAAATCCTCCAACCCTAGCAAAATCCTTGTAAATCTTTTCTGAACCCTTTCAAGTTTCACAACCTCCTTCCAATAGGAAGGAGTGTAGAACTGACGAAATGTTCCAGAAGTGGCGTAACCAATGTCCTGTACAGGTGCAACATGACCTCCCAAACCCTGTATTCAGTACTCTGACTAATAAATGAAAGCATACCAAACACTACCTTCACTGTTATCTATGGCATGGTGGCACAATAGTTAGCACTGCTGCCTCCGCGCCAGAGACCTGGGTTCAATTCCCGCCTCAGGCGACTGATTGATTGATTGTGCAAACTCCACACAATCATTCTCCCCGTGTCTGCTTGGGTGCCCTCCGGGTGCTCCGGTTTCCTCCCACAGTCCAAAAAACGTGCAGGTTAAGTGAATTGGCCATGCTAAATTGTCCATACTGTTAGGGGTAAATGTAGGGGAATGGGTCTGGGTGAGTTGCACTTCGGGTTGGTGTGGACTTGTTGGCTGAAGGGCCTGTTTCCACACGAAGTAATCTAATCCAATATCTTAAAAAAAAATACCTGTGACTCTACTTTCAAGGAGCTATAAACCTGCACTCCAAGGTCTCTTTGTTCAGCAACACTCCCTAGGACCTTACCATTAAGTGTACAAGTCCTGCTCTGATTTGCTTTCCCAAAATACAGCACCTCGCATTTATCTAAATTTAACTCCATCTGCCACTTTTCAGCCCATTGGACCATATGATCAAGATCCCATTGTAGTCTGAGGTAACCTCCTTCGCTGTCTACTACACCTCCAATTTTGGTGTCATCTGCAAAGCTACTAGCTATACCTTATATGGTCACGTCCAAATCACTTATAAATGATAAAGTAGTGGACCCAGCACCGATCCTTCTGGCACTCCACTGGTCGCCATAACTAGAGACTAGTCTAAACTATGTGGAAAAGGTCATGAGGTAATCTCGCTCAGCTAACCTGCCCAACATCATTGTCCTATAAAATGGCTTTTTCTTTTTCAAAAAAAAACAGATTCCCAAAATGCAAATTAAATTCATAACATTCCTGGATCTTGTGCTCCAGGGAATGCACACATTCAATCCATAACAAGTGCACACCCAAGTCAGACCACAAAGTTAACCTTTCACCAACTTGTGTCTGGTCTCTCCCTGTGTCCCTTGAACCCTTAGGTCAGTGAATGTACTTTATGGAAGAAGGTTCTCGCGCGTGCTCTCAGCTTCATAAATTCAAATCCTCTGTGTGGTATACATGAAAATGTATCAGGATTGTTCTAATACATATTCCATTCAGCTGATTAAATTACAAGTTCCTTTCCTAATGTGTATGAGTTTTAAGAGTCTTCAATATAAAACAGAAATTCAGTTATCCAACATCCAACTGTGAAATATGCGTAGCTTCCAGCCCTCGAGGTGAGAAGGAAGTACTGCCACACATTCCACAAGTGTGCAAATTTTAACACTTCATTTACACTGAACCATTGACACTAAGAACAGATGTCCTTAATCCTTCTGAACTGTTCGATCACGTACATGCTAATTAACAATGTCAACAGAAAGCTCAAACAATATTTATCAAGACCCACAACGCGCAAACTCAAGACATCACGAGATCAGAATATTTTTCAGCATTTCCAGTTCAAAGTTAAATATGTGAATAACTCAAATCGAAACATAACAAAATACCTAAATTCTAAAAATAGTTAGGTGTACACAGCATGGAAACAGACCCTTTGGTCCAACTTGTGCATGCTGACCAGATATCATAGATAAATTTCATCCCATTTGTCAACACTTGGCCCATATACCTCAAACCTTTCCCATTCATATTCCCATCCAAATGTCTTTTAAAACATTGTAATTGTACCAGCCTCCATCGCTTCCTCTGGAAGCTCAAACTATACACTCCCCACCCTCTGTGTGGAAAAGGTTGCCTTTGAGGTCCCTTTCAAATCTTTCCTCTCTCACCTTAAACCTATGCCCTCTTGTTCTAGACTCCCCCACCCTAGGGAAAAGATGTTAACTATTTACCCTATCCATGCTCTTGATTTTATAAACCTCTATAAGATCATCCCCTCAGCCTCCAACACTCCAGGAAAAGCAAGTCCAGCCCATTCAGCCTCTCCTTTATAGCTCAAATCCTCCAACCCTGGCAACATCCTTAAGTTCTTTCTGAGCTCTTTCCGAACCCTTTCAAGTTTCACAACATCCTTCCAATAGGAGGGAGACCAGAATTGCGCAATTTTTCTTTAAAGAGATATCTTGTCTTTGCCTGAATAAAGTGTACATTTGTTCATTACGAAACCATTTTACAAACCCCACAACCCACAAAACAGGCAAATGTGCAACACACAACTGGATAAACCAGCTACTCTGCATTCACTTTTTATTAATTCTATCCACTGTTAATGCAGAATCAATTTCCAATTGTAGTACAGCAACAAGTATAGTTAATACTGGGGTCAAAGCCAACCAAACAAAAATTTACGTCTCAATTTACTCATTTACTTGTCCACTTCTAGAACTGGAACAAACAAATTTGTAAGAAGATCTCCATTATCTGTAAGAATAATAGGGTGGTTATGGTAGGGGATTTTAACTTTCCAAACAGTGAGGTTCCCAGCCTCATTCTTGATGAAGAGCCTTTGCCCAAAACATCATCTTTCCTGCTCCTCGGATGCTGCCTGATCTGTGCTTTTTCAGCCACGCTCTAATCTTGACTCTTTTCTTCAAATCTGCAACACTCACTTTTGCCTGTTTTTATTGGGTACCCGTTCTTCTTGAATAGACTGTGTAAATGTGTTTCTCCGGCTGCTCATAGTTCCTGGGTGCTGTAGTATGTTCTGGGCCCTGGTTTGTGTACCTTGGGTAATCCGTAGAAGCAGTGTGTGTTGGATCTATCAGGTTTCATTTTTTTGAGATCTGTCTTGTTAATTTGGTCAGATTTATGAGGATTCTTCAAATTGATTAGATTAATTAGTGTGGAAACAGGCCCTTCGGCCCAACAAGTCCACGCCGAAGCGCAATCCATCCAGACCCACCTAACACTACAGGCAGTTAGCAATTTTGGACTGTGGGAGGAAACCGGAGCACCCGGAGGAAACCCCCGCAGACACTGAGAATGTGCAAACTCCACACAGTTGGTTGCCTGAGGCGGGTATTGAACCCGGGTCTCTGGCGCTGTGAGGCAGCAGTGCTAACCACTGTGCCACCGTGCTGCCAAATGTAGCTGTGATATGGTCTTCTAGCTGTGGAGTCAGGTCTATTGCCACCTATTAGGTATCAGTATCTGTGAGCAGTGAGTTAGCCTTTTTCAATGTACTGTTCTGTTTAGGATGACTGTCGTGCACCCTTTATCTGCAGGTAGGGTTACAATACCAATACAGAAAAGTACCTATACAGTGTATTCAAGAAGAACAAGTCCCGATAAACACAGTCTGCCAATTCTTAAACAAGGAGACACAATACACCCAGAAATTCTAGTCACTCTACCGTACATCAAAGACAATTGAGATGATTACCGGGCTATTCTGACCCCTTGGCATCACGGTAGCCCACAAACCTAGTAACACACTAAAACAGCAACTGATGAACCTAAAGGACCCCATAGCAGCAACCAGCAAAACAAATGTCGTGAACAGAATATCATGCAAGGACTATAACAAACACTGCATCGGATAGACAGGCAGAAAACCGCCCACCGAAAGTAGTGACCCACCATCACTAGTATCCTGATATACAGATGAAGGAGGACATCACTTCAACTGGCACAACACGTTTATCCTAGGACAGGTACAGAGACACGCACGGGAATTCCTAGTGGCCTGGCATTCAAATCTGAATTCCATCAATTAAGACAGAATTGGACTCCATTTCCCAACCTCTGAGGAAAAGAGTACTGGAAATGATATCACCCACCTTAACAGACCAAGGCGCACAAATAGAAAGCGGGACAGAACACCAGCGCTTCACCGGAGGCTCACTGATGTTATCTAGCATGGTGACAAAACATTTGAAACAAACCTGAGTCGAGCAATGTATATGATTAAATGGAAAGCATTCCAATTGATAAGACTGAAGCTATGTTTTATTTACAGTTTGCCTTGAGAGCAAATTGTTGTAAATGATCAGCCAAATGAGATGATCATGAAGAGCATTAAATCTGAAATAAAAGTTGAAGGTTGCTAAAATGATTGGACTAATAATGCCCAAATAAAAGAAATGAGAGCAGGAGTAGACCATTTGACCCTTAACATCTATTGTAATATTTAGTAAAATTGTGGCTGATTTTGATCGTGACCTTAACTCTCACTTTCTTGCTTGTCCCCTGTAACTGTTGTCTCAAAGCTCCACCTAACTAATAGATTTGAAGATCCAGTTTCCACTGCTCATGTGTAGAGAATTCTAAGTGTTATTGATCAACTGAAAGCTTGTCCTCTGTCTCGATGTAATCGTAGTCTTTTATTCCACCTTTCCTGGTCATACTCTATATCAGTAACCCAAGACTAGTCTAACAATAGAATAAATACAGTTCACTGGATAAAGGTTCCTTTTTACAATCACATGAACAACTTTGAATTATTTCCGCAAGTGTCTGCTACAGTTTTTGTATCTTTCTGGTCCACTGTAGCCATCTCTGCATTTGTGCATTTTATGCAAGTTTTAAACATTAGTTTGACCTACATTTTTCACTGTCCAACTGACTATGAAATTCATGCTGTAATCACTCTTATCTCGAGGATACTTTTAATGTAAATCATGCTTTAATCCTGTCTCCTTGCATGTTACCGAGTCTAAAATAGCTTGTTCCCTAGTAGATCCTAGAACTTTTTGTCTAAAATTGTCCCAGTACATAACTCCCCCTTGGGTCTGTCAATTTGTTTTGTTCAATCTAATGTAAAGATTAAAATCACAATGTGTAATCTTGAATGTACATCATGGGTATAGTGGGTGGAAACCTTTTCCAGCCTTGTCACATGATCCTGACTACCCTATTGCTGGTTGCAAAGTAAGGAACGAAGGGGTAATGTTAAGTGGTAGAAGTAAGAAAACTTGTAAGTATACAAGATCATTAGGAACTCTGCCTTATAGATGGCAAATAAGCTTTTAACAGTAATTTTAAAAAAAAAATTAATTGCAGTATAGAATAGTGGATGTAGACTTTCTGGATGGGATTAGTATAGGCATTCAACCCTTGAACCTATTCTGAGTGAATGAACTAATCGGTTCAAGTGACTTTCATCTAACCTTGATGGTAATGTCATTGTCACTGTTTGACTCCTGGAACATATAGTTCAGAAACAGGCTATTTCTCCAAATGCTTGATTTTTAATTTTTATTCACTTCTGGGGTGGATGGAGTGGTCCAGGATTTTGATACTAAAGTCAGGCTGTCTTGAGTTGGTGTTTTTTATTCCCCATCTGTTCTTTACTAGGTTGCAAAGTATGTGGATTTGAAAGATGTGTTCTTGTATTGCAAAAGCCTATTGTACACAATGCAGCTGGTACTGGAGGGAGTGTATGTTTAAGGTGGCAGATGAGCTACTGGCCAAGCAAGCTGCTTGTTCTCTGGATGGTATCGAGCTTTGATCTTTGGACCAAATGGAGAATATTCTGTTGCAATTTTCCCTCTTGGATGGAGGGAATACTTTATAAGCAGCACCTCATGCTAACTCCTGTAACCATATGCAGCTGGTCTAATTAAGTTTCTAGCCAAAAGCAACTTCTGTTCTTTGCTCCCTCCTTATCCAGCTTTCCTTAAGTGATTCTAGGCTTTTACCTTTTTTTTTGTAAAACAGCAATGATATGTACTAAACATTTGAGGTGAAATATTTTGAAGTACTGTTTTGGGAAATGAAGTGTTATATTTTCAAAAATGGCTTAGAATTTAATTGAAGAACAAAGTTTAACTTTGATCTCATGCATTGGATTTTGTTATACATCATCCTACTTGAATGTAGTTGGCTCTTTTAGGAACTAAGCATCCTACAAAGATTTTTGTAAATGTGACCTGGTTAATATGGAAGGGAGTGGCTTCAACAGTTGCTTAACTCATTCTTTTCTATTGCTCTTTAGGATGCAGAAGAGGGAATCATTGCATATGAGGAAGCTGGGGTAAGGATGACTGTACCATACCATATAAAAGACCTGGAAGGGTGTGCAATTCCACAGCTTGGTGATAAGGTATAAGAAGCTCAATTACTCGTATAAAGGTTTTTGATTGTTAATTTAGGTAAAAAGATCATATTATAAGAACCATTGACACACTTCTGAAAGACCAGTCAGAAATATGATTTGGATTTCTGTTGTGGTAAGTTAATGTCTCCACAGTCATTTAATTATGGAATATGTGTGCTGAACCTTAGGTTTTACCATGAGGATGAGGAGAGCAATGTTTGACTCTTGTATGTATTTTTAGGTTCTTTTTTAATACTTAAAAAAAAAAAAACCCTTGTGGAAAGTTTGAGACTAAGAAAAGTGTTTAGTTCTAGAATAGTATGAGAGCTGACACAACTATACCAAGTCAGTGACAGTGATCAGGGAAAAGTGCAAACTAAAGGTATTTGGGACTTGCTAGATAGAGGAAACTAATCTGTGTTGTCGTCACATCAGTAATGTGCTTGCTAATTGTTAATCAAATTCTACAATACACCTTGGTTTTTCAGTAATCTATGGATAAATATTGCCCCGAACATTGCTGAAACTCCTGCCCTTTTGCTGTAAGAGATGTATTTATGTATGGGTTTAATAGCCTCGAGATTCACAAAGCATGTTACAGCTAGTGAAGTGAACTTATTGTGTTTCTGTTATAATGTAGGGAAAACACAGGAAATTTGTGTGCAGGAGTTCCCACAATCAGGTGTGGCTAATGTCAGATGACTTGGTTTGCAATGTCGTCATTTTGCTGCTTGGGTGCATCACATCCTTTTTAAAATTAAGAAGCAGATAGAGAGCCACCATGTGGCCATTGTATGAAGTTCTGAATTTACCAATAATTTGTTCCTATTCAAACTGATTTTCAAAACAAAATGAGAATGCAGCATGACCGATTTCATCAGTATTTACAAATGTGACATGCTGCATACAGTATACCAAGGAGTCGATCCATATGGCAGGACTGCTAAGTAAATTTTGAAATGCGTTGTGTTGTGACATTTTCAAAGACTAAAATCTGTTTAAATGCCTTGGGTCTCTTAATATGGCTGGAAGCTACTATTTTGTCTATCTTGATTACACTTCATCCTTTGGCGGAAGGGTATTGAAAAAATAAAATTTGTCGTCCTCATTATATTGAATTGAAAAGCTTCGTCTTTGGTTTTTGTCTGATCTTTGCCCTGTTATATTCAACACCGTCAATATCGACTTCTGCCAATTTTGCTTTTCTGGTGAATTATTGTGTACTCCCATTATGAAGCAGCTTGATGTTTACAGTACATTGAACTCCAATCTGTACAGTATTCCCAGCATATTTTTAAAAACTGGCCATTTTTTTGAGGGATTGTTTCTTCATTTTTTTTGGTTATTGAAAAGAATGAATAGTGGGGGCACAGTTTATTCCTACAAGTAAGAGCAGGCAAACCATAAACAGCCAGTGGTATTAATGGAAAGCAGTACAAGAGCAGAGAGCTAAAGGTAGTAGTTCGGAAATGGTACTGTCTAAGGTTTCCAATTATAATATGAGTTCACTGAATATACAGCACTAGACTTTACTAACTTGATTTACTCCTTTTGCATCACATTGATTGTCAAAGTCTTAACCCCAAAAAAACTAGCAAAATTTAATCCTAGATAAGTAGTGATCTTTTTTTTTATAACCAAGTAGTCCATGGCTGGCTGTTGAAAAACCAGCTAAGATCTCTTCCTGGAGTCATGGTGATCTTTTAAAAGCATTGGACATAGTTCATCTGAAGTTTCAAATTGAGAACTTTCTTTTAATTACCAAAACCTTTCAGAGTAGCACTTGATCGCGAATCACAAGTATGTGTATTCCCTTTGGCATATGCTTCCTGATTATTTTTTTTTTTAAAAAGTCTTTCTTCCATGGAAATATTAGGTAAATAAAATTTCTTCAACTTTTTTGTATCTACTGTTCCATGTAGATTGAATTTAGTATCTGTGAAGTTAAAAGAACTGGTCTCCAGAGTGCAGTGTCAATCAAAATTCTAAATCGTAACCCCAATGCCAAGAGACTTGTAGGATATGTAGCTGCTTTGAAGGATAACTTTGGTTTCATTGAAACTTCTCAACATGATCAAGAAATCTTCTTCCACTACAGGTGAGCCAAATATTTGATTCCTACATTGTATTAATGAAATATGAATGTAGTTAACTGGTGAAATGCATACCAGTGAGTGTGAAAGTTAAATCATTGTTCACTATTTGCTCATGTGTTGATATCCCAAGTAAGACCTTTTTAAAGTTTTGATCATCTGGATTGCATTGGCATTACTTTTTTACTTTGTGTAGAATTTCTAAGGCTGCATTCTTCTACGTTCTGTCCTTGATTTTCAAATATCAAGTTGAGATCCCTGGCTACATAATTTCTCTAATCGAGAATTTAAGCTGCTAAATGCATTCTACACCAAATTTATTACTCCATAGACTTTTAGATTAGATTACTTAATGTGGAAACAGGCCCTTCGGCCCAACAAGTCCACACCGACCCTCCCAAGAGCAATCCACCCAGACCCATTCCCCTACATTTACCCCTTCACCTAACACTATGGGCGATTTAGCATGGCCAATCCACCTAACCTGCACGTTTTTTGGATTGAGAGGGGAAACCGGAGCACCTGGAGGAAACCCACGCGGACACGGGGAGAATGTGCAAACCCCACAGAAAGTTGCCTGATGTGGGAATTGAACCTAGGTCTCTGGTGCTGTGAGGCAGCAGTGCTAACCACTGTGCCACCCAGTTGATGCAAATAAGTTAAGTGGCAATTATTGTGCAAGCTTGTGACCCTTTTTTTGTATTCCTAAAATCCATAAGCTTAAGTACTTTTATGTTCAACATAGGTGGGGAAAAAATTAACTCTACAGTCACCAGGTGATTCTGTCGCTCATGAGCGATTTCAGCATGCAACTAGTGATTGGTAGTTGGGTCAGATGTCTGTATATATTTTAAATTTTGATATGTTTTTCAAGTATTTGCCATCTGAAGAATGTTAAACATAAAAGGTTTCATTCCAGCTGATACTGGAGCTAGTTGTGAATTTTGTGTGCCAGCAGAAAAGAGTTGTGCATTAATTTTAAAGTCCTGATTTCATGACTACACTCGTATGACAGCTCAAAGCAATTGCTGTTTTCATGTGCATTGTCTTGGCAAATTTGGCTTAATGAAATTTCTAACTGTTCTTTGCCCTTTCCTTCCCCATTTTATATAATAACTTTGCCCCAAAAATCATTGAGGCTTTTATGGAGTGATGTAAATGGGAAGAGTGAAAGATACATGGCTTTGGTTACAATCTGAGTTCAGTTTATTTCAAAGATATTGCACTGTCTGTTTGTGCCCTTTTGCTGCTTAGCCTTTTTGTTTTGGTAGTTTTCAGACATTTCATTCTTGATTTAGAATAGACATCTGATACTGTTGCATACTGTTACTGAGGAATCACACCTTACCTAGAGCAATATTTTCTTCTGCATTTGCAGTTGCACTAGACCTGAGATGAATCTAACTCCAACTGTTTAAAGATATTCATCATATATATTTGTCTCTATTGTAAATCAGATATATGTAACAGGTAGTTTGCTATTCACCTTATCTATATCTTGCATATTTTATAAACCTCGAAGGTCATCCCTCAATCTCCTATGCTCCAGTGGAAAATTGTCCCAGCCTATCCAACCTATTTTTATAAATCAAACCTCTCCACTCTTGGCAACATCCTGGTGAATCTTTTCTGAACTCCATCCAATTTAATATCCTTCCTGTAACAGGGTAACCAGAACTGCATGCAGTCCTCCACAAGTAGCCTCACCAGCATCCTGTACAGCCTCCAAATTCTTGTCCCGACCCCAATATTTAAAGCTCTGAGCAGTGAAAGCAAGCTTACTAAACTCAACCAGCCTGTCTATTGGTGACATAAATTTCAAAGAATTATGAACCATAATCCCTAGATTTCTCTGTTCTACAACAGTACTCAGGGCTCTACCACTAATTGTACATATCCTGTCCCTGTTTGTTTTTAACAAAATGCAGTACCTCATGTTTATCCAAACTAAATGCTTCCACTGTGATTTAACTATTTCCAGACAAGGGGTACGATGCTGCTCGTTATACTGTCCTTGGCTTTTTTTTCCAGAGGTCTTAAAGGAGAGAGACTACAAAGTCTAAGTTTGAAGGGTTTTAGGGCCAGTTTGATTATGGCGAACAGATACTGTCTAAGGCAAAAGCTTTCAAGTTTTTAAAAAATACACCTGTGCAATGAAAGGGGAGTGGCCAGTTCTCCCAGCTCAGCCTTACTCTGGTTCGATTTGGTTTTTGGCAGTCAGACAGTTTGGAAGCTGCTGGACCCAAAGAAACCAGTCCATGTTTGTTTGTTCTTGCATGCTCAGGTGTCTCTCCTGTGCAATCATTTGGAACAGTGTATTAAGTTGGTATAATCTGTTGGGTTTTTGGATAGATTAAGGTATTCTGTTTTGTTTTTTTTGTGTTTCATTAATCTTGTAAATTCTGTTTTGCTTAAAACTAGCTGGTTTGACCAGCTGCATCCTTCCTGGAATATCTACATTATGCCTTTAAAATAACTAGCAAAGTTAGGGT
This sequence comes from Chiloscyllium plagiosum, assembly GCF_037043375.1. Lineage (NCBI taxonomy): Eukaryota > Metazoa > Chordata > Chondrichthyes > Orectolobiformes > Hemiscylliidae > Chiloscyllium > Chiloscyllium plagiosum. Next base: position 50,427,298 of record NW_028270164.1, on the reverse strand, counting down.
CTGGGTTATGTTCTTGAACTGTTTTGAGGTGGACTGGCCTGGTCCATACCATGGAGGCAATGAGATAAACTAACTTGAGGTGATCTGGAGTGGACTTGACCACCAGCTTGGTCTCCCTTTTGAATGCCTAAAATGTTTGGCATTGTATTGAAGGCAATGGTAAAGTTGGGAGCACATCATTTGTAGAATTTATAATCAACTTAATATCAGTCTTTGGTTTTAAGCTGACATAATTAATTATCCAGGCCTCCTTATGAATGGATAGATTTGAACAACAATTGTTGTTCAGGAAGCAGTGTTGGAAACTGAGTGCAAGATGATGAATTTTGTACAACCTCCAGGGCATGATAAAACCTTGGTCCAGCTGTATTTAATTCGAAATGTAGCTGTACCTCTTTAGTCAAACTACTCCTGTTTTATTTGGCATCTGGTGCAGCTCTTTGCACCAGAAGAACATTAGTAACATATCAGTCTTGTTGACTCAACATTGTACATCTCTTTAGATGCTTGGAACTTAGTAGTAACTGATGTACAGTAACTGTTTTTAAACTGGAGAGGACATTTTGCAGTAGAAATAATTGGCCAATCAGTGTTACTCTTGTGTTGGTTCACTCAGTACCTATTCACATCGATCAATAAATTTTGCTTTTTCTGAACATGTTTTGTTTTCCCTTGTAAAAGCTATAATGAATTCTGATATCATTAGTTTTTGGGAGGGCATTCTGTGTTTTAATCATATCTTGCACTGTAGACTGGTAAATGCAGTTCCTTGGTAGCGTTGTGCCTTCTAGTTCTTGCTCAGCAGGCAACACAAATTATTTCTTTTTGTTTACTGGATGATCTTGGCAAAGCCCCAATTTCAGCCCATTGTGGTTTTCCTGTGAAGTTGGTGCATCGTCTTGAACCTTGTGCAGCAAGTTGGCAGATTCCACGATGTTGACTTCATAATTTGAATATCCAATATTCCTTTTAACCATTTTTGGCGGTGTTTAAAATAGTTATTCACTTATCACAGTTCCCTTTGTAGAGAAGGGGGGGAAATTGGCAAGCTTTTACTTTAAACAAATTCATTTTTAAGTTGCAAATTCAGACACCACATCTGGAACACGAGACTTGCAAAACAGGACAACCGTTGTCTGGTAAAATAAGAGGAAAGTGCAGATGCTGAAAATTTAAAATTTTAAGTGGTGAAACCCGTCAGGTCCAGCAGGATCGGGAGAGAGAAGTTAACGTTTCTGAGCCTTGTATCAAAACTGTAATGGTCTAAAAACTTTTTTATACTGTTTTCAAAATAGGAAGATGTGAATGGAACAGTGAGGGTGCACAGAACATTAAATAGAGGTAGTACTAATAGTAGATGAGAGGTGTTGATGCAAAACAGGTCTTAATGGTAGGATATGGGTTAGCTTTGAAAGCAAACGTGTGCAAATAAGACGGTTATGCCAGGTTGTGGAAGGTGCTGGTATGCTGAAGGGAAGGTAATCCTAATGAAGGAGTGTTCATGCTGTGAAGTGTTTGTCGTCAAAGATGTGTAGTGCCAAAGTGGTAAATGCGTGCTGTTCCTCCAGCCTGCATTTGGCTCTGCAGGAGCACTACAGTGAGCTGAAGACAAATGTTAGCACAAGAGCATTCTCTGGTACATATCTTTGAAATTGAGCAATGTTCAATAGGTTATTGATTGGGGGTGGGGCTTGGTGAGAAGAAAGAGAAGACGACCCATGAAATGCCAAAATTGGTATTGGTGTAAAATATTTTGTTCTTTCGCAATTAAGTAATACTTTTAGACTAGTTACAACTTTAAAGGCAATTTATCACATCCAGTAAGCACAACTGTTTTCTTCCCAAAATCAACACATGATTTGGTGTATTTTGGTCACTGTGGTGGCTACCCATTTAAACATGTTGTACTTGTGGTACTGAAGTGTTATTAACCTGCATAGTATACTTTATGTGCCAATGTGAGTCTCTCCTGAAATATTGGTCTTGGCACAAAATCAATGCAAAGACTGTATTTAGTTCGATCTTCTGAGCTTGTTAAATTTGACCAGTTGACATTTTGTTCCCAGTGAGTTCTCGGGTGATGTCGACGAGTTGGATGTCGGAGATGTTGTGGAATACAGTTTGTCAAAGGGCAAAGGGAACAAAGTGAGCGCTGAGAAAGTTGCCAAGATTACAACCGGTAAGAGCCAGGTGAACGCTCTGCATTTAAGAAAAGCTGTGTAACCTAAAGGCTGGAATTCACTGTCTGATTTGATGGAGGCAGGAACCCTGAACTTGTTTAAAAGGTACCTGGAAAAGTATTTAATTGCTGTGAACATTAAAGACTTCCAGCCAGCTGCTGGACAGTGAGTATGGAATGGGCTCTTAGTTTTCACCTTCTGCCAGTACAGACATAGTAGGCTGAGTTTCATTTTGTTCTAACCTTTTGCTATGGTTCTAACTTTCATTGCCTCCAATCTGATCAGTTTTTATAGCAGTAGAGAATCTATTTTTGTAATGGCATCAAATAACTGTTAGAATTGTAACAATGTGGACTTGAGTGATACAAAACTTGAAGCTAAACTGTTTGGCTGGGCTTAGCAGAGCTATGATTTTGGGGTCTTCCACAGTTGTAAGGGCCAACCAAAAATGCTACAAATAATGCAGGTGGGGACAGGCTGGTTAACTCTGGTGAATTAAAACTTTAGCAAACCTTGAGGTATTGATATTGATACTTGCTGCAGTGATCATGGAGTTTTTCTTTGTTTTAAAGAAAAGGTTAAATCTCATAAGTGCTAATTTTACTGGAACACCTTGGCGTTTAACTAGTTACAAGTGTATATGAGGGGCATTCAAAAAGTGACTGCAATGCATAATACTAAACAAATGCAAATGGATGTAAAGAATCTGTAGAGGCTACTATTTTGTATCTGATTCAGTATAAATAGGATTTTCTGCATTGAAATTGAACTGGATTCTACAGTATGACTCTGCTTCTGTGTATTATTTGTCAATTTGGTATTTACTTCAAATTTTGTCTAGTTTAATTCATATAAGCATGACACTTCTATTTAAATATTTTTATATTCTCACACTGCCCACAAGTAATGATTTTTGGACATACTGAGCTATTCAGCTGAAGTTTCTATTTTTAGCACTACTGAAACCAGGTAAAATTAGTAAAGTGCTCAACAGTTACTACATGCAGTTCCTAAACAGAACATTCCTACCTTTTTTACTGTTTGGGTGTTTAATTTAGTAACAAATATATTGATCAGCTGAAATTTGTAATGTTGCATGTTATGGTCTTGCAATTTGGAGTCCTTTGCACAATTGTCATTTTTATTTGATAGAAATGAAGTGACATGAATACACCACAGGATGAGAAGAAATAACTTAGTATTTTGAAATCTTGCCACCTTATACAGGATGTTAACATCGGAGATTCAGTGATCGTAACACCTTTAAATGTCTAGGACTAGTGGTTAGGTTCTTGTCAGAAATGGTCATTGTCTTGTGTTTGTGTGGTGCAACCATCACTCACCACTTCAAGTGTTCAAAAAGTAATCAAAATGTCTCTTCTGAATTTACATTGGTTTTAGGGGTTCTTGGTTATCTCCCTGATATGCCTTTCATGCATGGCTCTTGATGATAAAAATGAAAATCCTGTTATTGAATCAAGTAATTTTAAAGATCTCAGCCCTTTTTTTAAAAGGACTCTGAAATATCTTTGTTCAGCTGAACTCAAGTCTTCAAATGAGTATTATGATCCTGCTTGTCTTCATTAGACAAGTCTGATACCTGACTCAAATCTGGCTTGAGATAACAACATTATTTGAAGCGGTCTTTCAAACCTAAGGTTTGACTTTACTAAGAATTCTGGGTAATCCAACAGGGTGGACAGGGAGAGAGTTGGGGCTGTAAGAGCTCCTTTGTTGAGATATTGTAGGTGTTGGAGCTGATTTCTGGGAATTCCGGGAGCAGTAATTACTGTTTGATAAGCTGTTGCATTGTTTTGGAATTTAGCCGGGAGTGGGGGTCAAAACAATGGCACTTTAGAAAGGAGGAAGAGAGACAAAGGCAGAGACCACATGGTCAAAGTCAGTGAAAGAAACTACACTGCTGTCTGACACAGCAGTGAATCAGCACAGCTACTGTCTTTTGCTGCTAGAGTTAAAGTATTTCTGGACATTGGAGTGCATCTAAGAAAAATGAACAAACAGTGAAAATCACAGCTGACCTTTTTGAGGAACCCGGTGTGGAAGAGCTCACAGCACAAGAGCAGATAGTTGCATGGTTCAAATGTAATCTTGCTTTATTTTAAATCTACAATAGTGAGTAAAGTAGGTACTTATTGGTTCTGTTTTATAGACATCTGTCTCTTGATGGAAATTTGAAACTATAAATCATAAGTACTAAGTTAGCCTGGAGCAGGTCTTTTGGGCAGGAAGGCTGCTATTTTCTGGTTCTGCAGATTTAAGTGCAAAGATGGCGTACAATAGTGATGTGCTCTTCCTGTCGGATGAGGAAGATTAGGGAGTGTTTCCTTGTTACTGATGATGTCGACAGTAAGTATTTGGATGTGAATCCCTGTCAGATTGCAGGGACTGGTTGGAGGGTCAATTAGAAACAGTGAGGAATTTACCGGAGCTGGGGGTGTGATGGATGGCAGTTATAGGAAGGGGGGGAAAAACCCCACAGATACAGTTTGATGGGTTACCTCCAGGAAAGATAGGAGAGGGAGGCAGGTAGTGCAGGAGTCTCCTGTGGCTATCCCCATTTCAAACAAGTATGCTGTTTTGGAAAATATAGGGGGTGATGAACTCTTAGGGGAATAGAGCATGAACAGCCAAGTTCCTGGTACTGAGACTGGCTCTAATGGAGCAAGGGGTACATCGGATTCAAAGTTGTGATAGGAGACCGTGTAGTCAAGGGCGCAACTGTTTCTGCAGCTGGCAGTGACCAGTCAGAATGTTTTGTTACCTCCCTGGTGCCTGTATCAAGAATATATGAATGTGTAGACCATTCTCAAAAGGGAATGGGACCAGCAGGAGGAGGTTGTACACATTTAGAGCTAGTGATGTAGGAAGGAAAAAGGATGAGATTCTGAATGTAGAATATAGGAAGTTTTGCAAGAATTTAAAAAGGAGGAGCTTCTCTAGGGTAATGATATCTGGGTTGCTCCCGGTGCCACAAGCTAATGAGGGTAGGAATAGGAGAATAGAGTAGATGAATGCGTGGCTGAGGAGCTGGTGTGAGAGAGAAGGGTTCACATTTTTGGATCATCGGAATCTCTGTTGTTGGGTAGAAGTGATATGTACAAGGATGGATTGCACCTGAGTTGGAGGAGGACAAATATGCTGGCAGGGAGGTTTGCTAGAGCTGTTCAGGGGGATTTGAACTATAAGGTGGAGGGGGTGGCATTCAGAGGTAGAAGGAGCTCCACCTGGGAGCAAGTCAAACAGCCAAGGCAGGCAGGAATAAAGCAGAGAACTAGGTAGGACTAATAAATTAAACTGCATTTGTTCCAATGCAAGAGGCCTAACTGGAAGGCAGATGAATTCAGGGCGTGGTTATGAACATGGGACTGGGATATCATGGTAATAAGAGATTTGGCTCAGGGATTGGGTGTTATGAAGGTGTGTACTGTAACTTTAAAAATTTTTTGGATATTGCAACAAATACTAAACAAAATAATTTGAAACAATACAAAGAAACCCACTAATTTCTAGCTAAATCATGACGGTGGTAGTAGTAATAATAATAACATAGCTCAACAAAACAAAGTATTAACGCTCTACCAGTGAGAGCATAAATTTATACATATTCATGTGTTTGTAGTTCTTCCTCTCTGGATAACTGATTCATTAAACAGAATTGTCATGGCTGTATAAGTGAGACGGGCCTGTAGGAAGCAGTCCTCTGGGGCCTTCCCTTTTTTTTCTGGGATGAGGGGTGTTCACCTCTCTAAGATGGCCGGTGGAGGCCACGACTACATGAGTCGTTAAACATCGGTCCTGACAGTATACTTAAATTCCTTTATAGAACTCACTGGGGAGCCCGTCGGGACCAGGTGCCTTTCCATTCTGAAGCTGCCTCACTGCCTCCTGCACCTCTTGCACCGACAACAGGGCATTAAGGAGAAACTATTGTTTAGGGGTCACTTCTGGAAGGTCCAAATCCTTAAAAAGGACTCCATCCGAACCAGCCCATCGTCACAGCTTTCAGACTGGTATAGTTTGGAGTAAAATTTCCAAAATACCTTGTTAATATTTTTAGAATCATGGATTAAATTTCCAGTATTTTCGCTGATTGAGATAATGGCTTGGGAAGCATTCCTTTTCCTGGCAAGATACGCTCAACATTTGCACAGATTATCCCCATGTTCAAACAGCCTTTGTTTTGCAAATGTAAGGCAGAAAGGAATTCCGTAAACTTGCTATCCTTGAAGATGAAGGGATCCATTTGCCAGTGCCTTGAACCTACTGTAGTATCCTTACTCTTGACCATTAGAGACATTGGGGCATGAGAAATAGTGATGTTGCCAATTGTACATGACACCACTGATCCCAAATGCGCTGCAGGGGTCCAAAAGAGATCCATCCTGGGAAGGCTTTTGTGTGGATTTGAGAAAAACGTAAAATCCCTGCCAGTAGGGTGAAGGTGCTTCCAAACATCTACTAATCCTAGTTCAAGACACCAATCCCTAAATTGCCCAAGTTGAATGGGGAGTGGGTAAATTCCTCTAATCAGTGCCTTTGGCCCTGATGTTTCCACTTTTGGTGCACATAGTTTTTGAAAGTTTTGTAGGTTTTAACTGTTGTAATTTGTAATGTGTTTTATGGACTTTATGAAGCTCAGTGATTCGTAGTTAGAGTTCTCCCTCGAGTCTAAATGGTGCTACAGAAGGTTATGGCAAAGGATGTGTTCAAGTGGAACATTAAGAGGAGTTACTCGCTGGTCAAAAGGAAGAAGGTACTTTTCAGTCTTAAAAGGGAGGGGATGGATGATGCCTTGTTGCAACACATCTAGATGATGCAGAGCATCTGAAACTGCAACAGAATGGGTATGACTGGGTTTATTTCTTATCTTTCAATATGAGAATTAAGGGGGGGGGGGAGGAACGAGATACTTGTTAGGAAGAATCTCTCGTATAAATTATGAGTATATTAAAGAGACACGAGAGATTTGTAATCCTTAAAGCTTTGAATGGGAAAGAATATAGGATCTTAAATGTTTATTATCCCACAACCCACCCACTCAAGTACTAAACTGGTTAACCTCATCTCAGCATATTATGGTAGCGGGTGATTTTCATTATGTAATAGACCCTATGGTAAATACATTGCCTGTCTTTTCAGTCATCCAACTTAAGTCAGCGTGTGCACAAAGTTCCTCACTTCCTCTGACAAGTCAAATAAATGTACAGATCTATTACAATCTTAGTACTGGATCCCAAGTGCAGTCAGTCTCCTATTGGTGCTGTCATAGGCCTTCCTTTTCCTCATCACTGCTGCCGAAAAGTCTGGGAAAAACATGACCCTGGAGCCCTCTGATCCTTCCCTTGGACTCTGGAAGCTTCCACGACTCTGTTTGTCTTTATAATGATGGAACTGTACCAGGACAGGGTGAAGGTGCTGTCCATTCCTGGCCTTCGTGCTGTGATCCAGTGGGTGCCCTCAATCTTTATCCTGCAGAGAGCTACTTCTCAAAGAATGCCACTGGCTGCTCATAGTCTGTCCCCCCTGGCATGCCAAAAATGCAAAGTTTCTTTCTTCTGCCCTTGTTCTCAAGGTCATCCACAGATCCAGCAAACCATGGACCTGGTTTCCATGGCATCGATCCAACTCTTGGATGAGTCAGCCTCTGCCTCCACCTCTGTGGCCTGGCGCTCTGGCTCATCACTCCTTTTCCCCAGGTCTTGCAGCATAGCAGAGATCGGGGCCAGCTTTACCTCTTTTCTTCAATCCACTCCGAGGCCTATGAGATTTGGCAAGCTCCCCAACCAAGGTCTGGTGAGTAAGCAAGCCCACTGTTTCAGTGTGCTGGGCCATGGCTTCAGCCCTGGGCGAACCTCCTACTTTTGGCACTCTCCCTCAGCAAAAACGAAGGTAAGTAAAATTTTCAGGCTCTGCAGCTCTTTTACTCAGAGAAACATGGATGGGACGGGCTCTACCTCCGTCCAGCCGATGTGACGTGGAGCCCAGCAAATGCAATCCTCTTGGGTCACCAGCATCTTGGATCCCCCCCCCCATACTGTACCTTTAAGAGCGAGTAAATGCTGCTCTGACCTGAGAGATTACAAGATTGGGGCTGCCATAGGGTTAAGGGTTCTGATAGAGAGGAATTTAAATGTGTAGAAGAAAATGTTCTGTTCTGATTCAGTATGTGGATGTACCTACTAGAGCAGGTGCAAAACATTTCCTCCTCTTGAAGAAGTAAGGTAGGGCAAATGACTGAGGTGTCATTGGGGAGTACTTTGGGCCAGTGACCATAATTCTAGTTTTAAAACCGTGATGGAAAGGGATAGACAGGATTGAAAAGTTAAATTTCTAAATTGGAGGATAGCCAATTTTGACCATATTAGGCAAGCACTTTCAAAAGTTGATTGGGGATGGATGTTCGCAAGTAAAAAGTCAGCTGGAAAATGGGAAGTCTTCAAAAATGAGAGTCCAGAGGCAGTGTGTTCCTGTTGGGGTGAAAGGCAAGGCTGGTAGGTATAGGGAATGCTGAATGACCAGAGAAATTGAGGTTTTGGTCAAGAAAGAGGAAGCATATGTCAGGTATAGACAGCAGAGATAGGGTGAATCCTTAAAGAATAAAGGCGGTAGCAGTATACTTGAGAGGGATATCAAGGGGCAAATTAGGGGACGAGTGTGCTTTGGCAAATATGGTTAAGGAGAACCCAGAGGGACTTTATAAATACCTTAAGGACAACAGGATAATTGGGGAGAGAATAGGACCTCTCAAAGATCAAGGCAACCTATGTGTGGAACCACAGAAGATTGGGGCGATATAAATGAGTATTTAGCATCAGTATCTACTGTGGAGAAGGACACGGAAGATATAGAATGTGGGGAAATAGATGGTGACATCTTGGGGGGGGGGGGGAGAATCAAGAGGTGGTGGTGCTGGATGCCTTAAAAGGCAGATATATCCTCAGGACCTGATCAGACGTATCCTAGAACTCTGTGGGAAGCTAGGGAAGTGATTGCTGGGCCCCTTGCTGGGATATTTGTATCAGCGAAAGTGATGGGTGAGGTGTCGGAAACCTGGAGGTTGGGTAACGTGGTGCCACAATTTAAGGTGGTAAGGAAAAGCAGGGGACTATAGATAGATGAGCCTGACATTGGTGGTGGGTAAGTTGTTGGAGAGAATCCTGAGGGACAAGATTTACATGCATTTAGAAAGGCAAGGACTGATCAGGGATTGTCAGCAGCATGGCTTTGTATGTGGGAAGTAATGTCTGTCTAACTTGAAGTTTTTGAAGAAGTAACAGGATTGAGGGCAGAGCAGTGGATGTGATCTTTATGGACTTTGACAAGGTTCCCCATGGGAGACTGGTCAGCATGGTTAGATCACAGAATAGAGGGAGAACTATCCATTTGGATACAGAACTGGCTCAAAGGTAGAAGACAGTAGTGTTGGAGCGTTGTTTTTCAGACTGGAGGCCTGTGACCAGTAGTGTGCCACAAGGCTCAGTGCTGGGTCCTATGCTTTCCTTCATTTGTATAAATAAATTGGATCTGAACGTAGGAAGTATAGTTAGTAAGTTTGCAGCTGACACCAAAATTGTCAGTGGTGTAGTGGACAGCAAAGGTGGTTTTCTTTTTCTCCAAGTACAATGGGATCTTGATCAGATGGGCCAGTTTGCCGAAGAAAGATTTAAAAGAGGCGTACGAGCCAATGTTTACTTGCAGAGTGTGGTGTGTGTATGGAATGAGCTGCCAGGGGAAGTATTAGATTAGATTTTTTTTATTAGATTATTAGATTAGATTAGATTATTTACAGTATGGAAAAAGGCCCTTCGGCCCAACAAGTCCACACCGCCCCGCCGAAGCGTAACCCACCCATACCCCTACATTTACCCCTTACCTAACACTATGGACAATTTAGCATGGCCAATTCACCTGACCTGCACATCTTTGGACTGTGGGAGGAAACCGGAGCACCCGGAGGAAACCCACGCAGACACTGGGAGAACGTGCAAACTCCACACAGTCAGTCGCCTGAGGCGGGAACTGAACCCGGGTCTCTGGCGCTGTGAAGCAGCAGTGCTAACCACTGTGCCACCGTGCCGTCCAAGTAGTGGAGGCTGGTATAATTGCAGCATTTAAAAGGCATCTGGATGGTATATGAATAGGAGTGGTTTTTGAAGGATATGGGCCAAGTGTTGGTAAATGGGACTAGATTAACTTAGGGTATCTGGTCGGCATGGAAGCTTTGTACCAAAGGGTCTGTTTGCATATTGTGTATCTCTGACTCTGTTTATTTCAGTTTTTGCCCTGAGAATTTGGTAGCCTCCTCCGAGGTTAGTCACAAGTTAGAGCTTCTCAACATCAAAACAAAACTTTGAGGATTCTGTGAATATTGTGGTCTGGAGCTTTAAATTATTTGCACTGAGGTAACCTAATCCTAACTTGTGTAAACTCTTTCCTTTTTTTTTCAGGAGAAATTATTTCACATCTCTTGGGATCTTTGTAAACGAACAACAGCTTTTCAAACTGTTTTTCCTCCGAGCTCATTCTTGTAAACAGAAAGCAGAACATTCTTGTGAATGAAAATCCTCATTTGTGTGAACAGAAAGCCAACTAATGCTTAAGGGTTTACTTTGCTGATAAAACTTCCAGTGCAGGAGAAAAAAAATTGCCCAAGATTGACTCCTCCTGGTTTTTAGAAAAATCATATGGCTCCAGAAAGGTTGACTAACTACTAAACCTCCTCCTTACACGGGGACCCAAACCCACACTCGTTCAAAACTCAACAACTGAAATCAACATATTTTGTTCATCCATGGGATGTGGGTGGCGCTGGTGGCTAGGCCAGTGTTTATTGCTCATCTCCAATTGCCCAGAGGGCAGTTAAGAGTCAACCAGACTCTGTGGGTCTGGAGTTCGTGTGTAGGTCAGACCAGGTGAGGATAGCTGTTTCCTTCCCTAAAAGACATTAGTGAATCCAGTTGGGTTTTTCAACAATTGACAATCAGACTCTTAATTCCAGAATCTAAATTGAATTCAAATTCTACCATTAGCTGACATCCGTGTGCAAAATAGTATCTGCATGTGGTTCTAAGTTTACTGTACCTGTAACCCAGCAATAAGTTGTATGCTTTTAGGAGGAACACAATGGAAGGAGGTTGATATGAGAATCTGTAGATTTGTCCAAGAGACTGTTGTGATGCTCCAGTAGCAAATCACTCAGACCCCTGAGTAAGATTCCCCAATTGGTTACGGTTGGGGGGAAGGGGGCGGTGCGTGAAGAGAGAAAAGAACTGGCTACAGTTTGGTACATGATCTGCAGGGATGGCTTGTTATTGAGCAGGGATCATCAGTTACCTTTGTAGTCATGAGAAAAATTGTCTATTTTGACTTGCCACTTTCATCTTTTGGTGTTGCTGTTTGAAGTTTTAGACTTGAAATTTCAAGTATCGCCAAACAGCTATTTGATTTGCAGCACAAACAAGGGAAATTTGGAGATTTCACTTTCATCTAAAATGTCGAAGCATTGTTGCATTTCAACACAGCATGAAACATTGTTGGCTTTTGTCTGAAATGTTTGCTCTGATCAGGTTAGATGACGAGGCCTTGGATCATTTTGTGTTGAAATCGAGGGTAATTCCAGAAAGGGTAAAACTGAACTACAAAGTACCCCGATTTCCCTCACTTAAAAATATTATGAAGGATGATTGCAAATCCCTCGTATCTGTCTTTTGGTCTCTTTTTAAAAAGCATTTTTGTTTCAGAATTGGTTTAAGATATCTTGGAAAGTTAGTTAGTGGAATTCTTACTTAGTTTGAATACCAGGTTTCTATTGCTTCTGCGTTTTATTGCTACCAGCTACCGATAATCGCATTGAACTACTTTAAATAAAAAGCCAGGCTGCTAATGTTGTGTTTTTTTAAAAAAACAGTGAATGGTCCCAGTGATGAAGTGTATCCGACTGTCTATACTGGTAAAGTGGTGAGGCCATTGCGCAGTGTGGATCCCCAACAGGCTGAATATCAGGGACTTATTGAGATTACAGAAGAAGGTGAGGTTATGTTGTGAATTTCTTGTAGCATGTTTGGACTCTGTGATTAATGTCTAAAACTATATTGAGCAATTAACTGAACATGATGCAGTCACTCCACTTTAGTGACCCTCTTCATTATTCTTACATTGGGTATGGATCATGTTAGCATTTGTTGCCCAAGCTAAGTTGCTGTTGAATTGTGGCTTGGTGGGTCATTTTAGAGGGAGTTTCAAAATGGGTCATGTCCAAACTAGGCCAGACTAAATGGATGGTAGATTTTGTTCCCTAAAGGATATTAGTGAACCAGATGGATTTTTACAGCAATCAGTGAAGGTGAAATGGTTGTCATTAGAATAACTTTTCTGCATTGCTTTATTGAATTCAAATTTCACCATCTACCATGGTGGAATTCAGATCCACGTTCCCAAAACATTAAACTAGTAACCGTACTAAGGATAGTGACATTGCTACGAGACTAATGCCTCTCAATAATTATGGGTTTTGTTTAGGTTATAATTTGCACTTGTTTATGGACTTTTCTATTTCCATTTCTGTAAGCCCCCTCTCCATTTGATTCTAGCCTTTTGTCTCCTATCCATTGGTGTCTCTCATCTTTAGCAATTGGGGATGTCTTTTATTCCTTTTTAAGACTATTCTGCCATTCAATTAAATAATTACTAATCTGCAATCCAACTTCCAAACCTGCCATTGCTGTGTATTCATTTAATATATTTGGTTAACAAGAATTCATCAATCTCCTATTGAAAGTAACAATTTATTTCAAGTCAGTTGCTATTTTGTGGAAAAGTGTTCCAAATTTGTGTGTGAAGCTAGCTTCTAATTTCACTCCTGTTGGGTCTGCAATCTCAGATTCCCCAAATAGCTGAAACTGTTTTCTGTATAATTTAATATCCTAAACCTCTGCCAAATCATCCCTTTTACCACCTTGTACATACCAAGTTTGTGTAACTTCTCAAATTATTTTAATTCAGTCCAACTATTCTGTACATCTTGGCTAAATCTAGGCCGCAAGCTTTGCTGAAACCTTTACATTTCCATCTCTTGGGAATTGCCTCTTTGTAACCATCTTTTCATCTATGATTGCATTAATGTGAAGCATCTTTCAATATTTTGCTTTAAAATAGTTTTCTAAATTCTTGCAATATTTTTCTACTTAATTACAACATTTAAAAAGCATCTGGATGGGTACATGAATAGGAAAGGTTGAGAGGAAAACATGCCAAATGTCAGGAAGTGAGACTAGATCAGTTTAGGATATCTGGCACAAACAAGATGGACTCGAGGGTCTTTTTCTGTACTCTCCAACTCTGACTTTACTTCATTTGAATTGGAATGCCTGAAGATCTCATAAAGAAGCTACATTCCAAAGTAGAATGATATCTTTTAGTGCAGAAGTGTTTGTCAAAATTTGACATTTTGCAATTTCAGAACAAACATGACTGAAGTAATAGCATTTTATTTTGATCCTTAATTAATGGGCTGTCTGCTTGTAGTTGAGGTTTTTCTCTAGTCATCCACGCATGTGGTTGACTGACAGATCTGAGAAGATTTTGCCACTTGAGTCTCTTTGCTATCCCAAAAACCCTAGTATCACTTGGCTTGAATTTGCCACCTCCGTCTCTTCTTTGTTCAGAATAGCTCATGATTATGTCTTGGGTTTTGTGACTGTGGAATTCTTCTATCATTTCTGCTGCACTGAAGATGACTGTTGCCATGCCAAGAAGCCATTTTTAACGTACTAATCCAGAACTGTTCAGGTAGCTTTTGTGAAGCACTAAATTAACTGTTGTCATGTACTGGTGGTTTTAAAATGTGTGCTGAAAAATAATATTTAATACTGTTTTTAAGTATTCAGGATTTGGTATGTTCTTGCAGGGCCAATGAAAGGAGAGGTGTATCCTTTCGGCATCATTAGTTTGGCGAACAAAACAGATTGCCTTCAGAAGGGGGAAACTGTCAAATTCCAGCTATGCATTGTGACCCTAACAGGACAGAAATTGGCCTATGATGCCACACCTTTACGAAGAGGCACTGTGGATTGTGTGAAAGACCAGGTGAGAGTTAATTTGGCATTACATTATACACACACACTTACTTCAGTTAAGCAGATATTGGGGGTTTCTAGAATTTTTCTTCCAATAGTTGAGTTTTAGAACTTAATTGCGTGAACTGTGTTCTCCCCTTATTGAGTGAGACACTGTCCACGAAGCAATTACAATTTTTAGGTAACCTTAAAATTCTTCCTCTGTGTATATCTGGGTGGTGTAGAGGAGGAGAGTTGGGCCCTTTTAATGTTTTGCTTTACCTGAGCTGGATGGTTATTGTCTAAGAGTGTGGTGCTGGAAAAGCACAGCTGGTCAGGCAGCATCCGAGGAGCAGGAAAGTTGGTGTTTTGAGCATAAGCTGTTAATCAGGATGGTTATTGTGGCCAGTTCAGAGATGGACAGAGCTGAGTGGTAAGCATGTTTTTGAGTGCATGCATCTAATTACATGGTCATATAGTACAAATAAGAGTTTTAAAAATTAAATATAAATGCATTGGAGTTGTAGAGAACTTAACTATACTGGACTAATAGTACTGGTAATTACCATAGCAGTGAAATAATGAAATACTGCAGTGAACTTAGTATAAGAAGATTATTAACATGTGTTTCTTTAGTTTGGGTGTTTTATTGTTGCTTTTTTGATTTGTAGCCAGTATTGGAGGGGAAAAATGTTCTTGGTAGTTTTTTATAAGCATGGCTGTCAATCCTTAAGCTCCAACATATATTCTAATGACAACAGATGAACCTCAAACTGGCATGCTGCAATATATCTGTTCAAAGTGTTACTGAAAGAATATTGGTACAGATTTTCTTAGATTGTACATAAATTGATGGCTTAGTGTGTAAAATGCAGAGCATGATACACTAACAGAGAAGATCCTAGTATTAATTACAAAATCTGTTGTCAGCAATGTTAGGATGATGGTGGATATTGTCACTGTTACAATGAGTGGGGAAAGTCATCGAGACATCAGAAGCTGGGATTTGTCTAGTTTGCTGAAACTGCATGTTCACCTCAGTTGAGAATACAATTTTAAGCTCCAGTGGTGTCAGCAGTGTAAATTACTTAACAGCACTTGTGGAAAAGCTCTACTGTTCTCAGATGAGTCAGTGCACACAACAATGAATATTTATGTGAAGTCGTCCAGTAAGTGGCTAACTTTGTGGTAATTTGCCTGTGAAATTTTGACAACATTCTCATTGATTCTGGAAGATAGGACCACTAGTTACCCAGGTGGGTGGGAATCTTTACTGGGGGCCAAGTGGGCAGTTTGGTATCTCTAAGAGATCATTAACTTGTCTGCCGCTAGGATTTCAGTATGAATCCAGCTGTACACTCTAATTTGTGAACTAATGTTTGTTCACTATATTCAGTTATAATTGTGGCTGTGACACAGTATTGAATAGCTGTTAACTGGTGATTCAAATAATTTGCCACAATTCATTTTTTTTTAAGCATAGGAATGGGAGTGGGTCATTCGGAGTCCCTTGAGCTTGTTCTGATGCTCAGTGACTAGTCAGTTTGCGTATTCTAGGGCACTGTTGGCAAAAATGCCATTTTCCTTTCAGCACAGCCCCTTTTGGTTTTGGACATGCAGGCAAATAACTTGTTGAATGAATATTATCAATTTGAGTCAACTGTTCTCATTTTGTACAAGTTGACAGTGCCACAGAAGTCCGTTTTTGAGGCTTGACAGTTCAAGGCTTTGTTCTGCTGTGTTTATGGTGAACAAAAGAATTTGAGATTTAATGCAGTTCTTTTTGTAGGTTGAGGATTTTTGTGAGGAGTTGGTGGCTGGAAAGAAGAGGCTGTTAACTAAATTTTTGTAGGTGGAACAGTATACCACCTTCACAAGGTTTTCAGTCACTGCATTCAAGCTTCAGAGTTTGGCTGGCTGGGTCACTTTACAAACCTTTGGGTGGGTGTGGTGTGGCAGTGGTGTAGCTTTTAGCATTTGGTTGAAGTTCCGCTGGGTCCACAGTTTGAGAATCCCTATTAGGTAAGTTATAACTGCTGCACAGCTAAACCAAAGTCATTTAGGTTAGTGAGAAAATCACACTGAAACACAATTCTTGGATGGCTTGTGTTGTGAAGTGACTCTCCCTGACTGAAGAGCTTAGAGCTAGGGCTACAGTCAAAGAATAGGTCAGCCATTTAGGACTGATGAGAAATAAAATTGTGGGTCTGTTGAAATTCTTCACCTCCAGACTGCTGTGGATGCTGAGTAATTTAAGTAAATCCAAGACTAGATTTTTGGTATAGTAAGGACTTGAAGGATACGAGGATAGAGTATTTTGGCTGTGAAAGAGCACAAATATAAATTTAGTCCCCTCAAACCACCTATGATATTCAACAAGATCATGATTCTACACCCATTACTTGTCCTATACTTGAATCCCTTATTCCCAAGGAATTGGTTTAGAAAGTGGAGTTATGACTATCAGAGGAGGCTGAAAGGCTGTGTGACCTCTTCCTGCTCCTGTTTCATTTTATTTACCATCCAAAATACTTGGCATTCCTTTCAAAAAGGATGACAGCTGGCTGTATGCAACAAAGTGTAAAAAAGTGCTTTAAATTCTAGTACACAAATGGACAACCTATTTGTGCATGTTTTTTTTTCAAAAAAGCATTAGTGACATTAGCCTAAAGGTTGTGATAGCATTAATTTATATGCAACTAGAAGTTGGAAGACTTGCTGCAGTGGTAAGTTCTGAAGTGTTAATTTCCAGATTTTTAGTCTGAATTAAGTTAATTAAACTTTGCCTTTCCTTGCATTACAGTTGATGCAAGCTCCCACTTTCCCCAATTACTGACTCTGCTTGTAACATTCTGATGTTTGCAGCTAAGAGTTTACTGCTTATCCACTTTATACTGTCTGCTAACCCTCTTGCAGATGAAAAATCCTAACCTTGTTAAAGCTTGAGCATTTAATCTTTTGCAATAAAATTGCACAGTGAGATTGGTCATTTAGTATCCATTATCACCAATGTAGTTATAGTTTAAAATAAATGTCCCAAAGGTTTGAATGCAATATCCAGCAATACATCCAGGCAAAGAAGAAACAAACAAAGTTTACAGCCTAGGAACAACCCTCCAAGCCTGAGCCGATACAAATCCACTGTCTAAACCTATTGCCCAATTCCCAAGGATCTGTATCCCTCTGCTCCCCACCTCCTTCTGCATCTGTCCAGATGCACCTTAAATGAATCTACTGTGCCTGCCTCTACTACCTCTGCTGGCAATGTGTTCCAGGCATCTACCATCCTCTGTGTAAAGTACTTTCTGCGTGTATCCCCCTTAAACCTTTCACCTCTCACCTTGAACCCATGACCTCTCATTACTGAATCCTTCACCCTGGGGGAAAAGCTTCTCTATCCACCCTGTCTATACCCTTCATGATTTTGTAAACCTCAATCAGGACCCTCCTCCACAAAATCTTTTTTTTCTAATGAAAACAGTCCTAACCTACTCAACCTCTATTCATTGCTAGCGCCTTCCATACCAGGCAGCATCCTCATAAACCTTCTCCACACCCCCTCCAAAGCGCCCGCATCCTTTTGGTAATGTGGCGACCAGAATTGTACTCAGTATTCTAAATGCAGTCGAACCACATCAACTCTGCACATCAACTTTTCCCAAGCCTCTTCCGCTTACAGTATAGCTTGCTCTAGAATTAGACCTCCCAAAATGCATCACCTCACATTTGTCTGGATTGAACTCCATCTGCCACTTCTCTGCCCAACTCTCCAGTTTATCTATATTCTCCTGTATTCTTTGACAGTTCACTATGCTTTCTGCTACTCCACAAATCTTTGTCATCTGCAAACTTACTGATCATGCCAACAATGCTTCCAGATCGTTCATGTATATTACAAATAACAGTGGCCCCAGCACTGATCCCTGTGGAACACCATTGGTCACCTTTCTCCTTTTTGAGAAACTCCCTTCAACAACTAATCTCTCTCCTGTTGCTCAACCAGTTCTTTATCCACCTAGCTAGAATATCCTGAACACAGTGTGACTTCGCTTTTTCTGGGGAACCTTATCAAACGCCTTACTAAAGTCCATGCATATGACATCATCTTTCATCTATCACTGATAAGCCCATTCTCTTCCAAATATAAATAAATCCTGTCCCTCAGTACTTTTTCCAGCAACTTCCTGACCACTGACATCAGGCTCACTGGTCTGTGGTTACCTGGAATATCCCTACTACCCTTGTCCAGGGAGACAACATTAGCAACCTTCCTGTCCTCTGGCACTTCACCTGTGTTTAAGGATGCTACAAAGATATCCGTCAGGGGCCCAGCTATTTCCCTGCTCTCCTCCCTCAGCAACTTGGGGTAGATCCCATCTGAACACTGATGCAAAATAGTTATTGAGAATCTCACCCATTTTCTCAGATTCTACACAACCTTCCTTGCTTCCTTATCCTTTAGTGAACCAACCTTTTCTCTAGTTGCCCTCTTGTTTCTTTTATATGGATAAAAGGCCTTGGGAATCTCTTTAATTCTGCTTGCACGAGTTACTTGATCCCTTTAGCCAGCTTGATTCCTCATTTAAGATTAGTTCTATTCTCCCGATAATACTCCAAAGCCTATTCTGTTCTTAGCTGCCTGGACTTCATGTACATTTCCCTTTTTCCTCGGCTAGTCACATGATTTCTCCTGTCATCCACGGTTCATGAATCATGCCTTTCCTATCCCTTTGTTTTCAATGGTACATGCCTATCCTGCACTATCTTCAACCTATATTTGAAAGCCTTCCACATATCAAATGTGGACTTCCTTTCAAATAGCTGCTCCCAATCCATATTTCCCAGCTCCTGCCGAATTTTGATATAATTGGCCTTGGCCTAGTTTAGTACTCTTCCCTTAGGTCCACACTTACCTTTGTCTAAGAGTATTGCAAAACTTACAGAATTGTGGTTACTGTTCCCAAAGAAATCCCCCACTGCAAGTTCGACCACCTGGCCTGGCTCTTTCCCCAACATTAGGTCCAGTATGGCCTCTTCCCTCATCGGACTATTGACATACTGCTCTAGAAAACTCTCTCCTGGATGCTTCTTAAAAATTCCGCCCCATCCAGACCTCTGACACTAAGTGTATCCCAGTCAATGTTGGGAAAATTAAAATCTCCCAGCACCACCACCCTGTTGCCTCTACATCTTTTCATAATCTGTTTACCTATTTGTTCTTCACGCTTATTGTTGGGAGGCCTGTAATATAGCCCCCACAATGTAAATACACCCTCTCTATTTCCCAGCTCCACCCATAATGCCTCACTGCTCAAGCCCTCCATAGTGTCCTCCTTTAGCACAGCTGTGACATCATTCCTGACCAGCAATGCAACTCATTCTCCACGCCCCCCTGCCCTTTCCCTTCCTGTCCGGTCTGAAGTGTCTATGACCTTTTTACTTGCATGATTTTAGTTGTCAATCGTGCCCTTCCTTCAACCGAGTCTCTGATTGCAATAACATCATATTCCCAGGCACTGATCTAAGCCCTAAGTTCATGTACCTTACCCAATATACTCTTTGTATTAAAGTATATGCACTTCAGACCACCAGTTCTTTTGCGTTCATCTGCTCTCTGCCTACGCTTTCCCTTATTAACGCTAACTTCGTGATCCTCACAATCTCCACCTCACTGTCTACTCATCTTTCCTTCTGGTTCCCAGCCCCCTGCCACATCATTGTAACCCCCACCCCCCAACTCGTCCAACAGCAGTAGCAAAACTCTCCCATGGACATTACTTACAGTCTGGTTCAGATGTAGACTACCCAATTTGTAATAGTTTTGCCTTCCCCAGAACCAGTCCCAGTGTCCCACAAATCTGAACCCCCCCCCCCATTACCATCCCTCAAGCCACGTGTTCGTCCTGCCTATTCTTTCATCACTACCCTGGCTAGCATGTGGCACTGCTTGCAATCCTGAGATCGCTACCTTTTGAGGTCCTCTTTAACTTGTCTCCTAGCTTCCTGAATTCTGTTTTCAGGACCTAGTCTTGTTTTTTTTTAACTTTATCATTGGTGCCTGTGTGCACCACGCCAACTGGCTGTTCACCCTCCCCTTTCAGAATGCTCTGTAGCCAATTGGTGACATCCCTGACCCGAACACCTGGGAGGTAACATACCATCCGGGAGTCTCTCTTTCGGCCACAGAACCGCCTATCTACTCCCCTTGCAATAGAATGAGTCTTTTTCCTGCCCTTCTGAACAGCAGTGCCCATCACTGTGCCATGATCCCCTCAACTCCTGCCCTGCACGGGTGAGCCATCTCCCCAACACTGATTTACATGTTTTGGAGGGATATGACCACAGGGGACACTTGCACTGCCTTCCTACTCTTTCTCTGCCTTTTGGTCATCTATTCACCGTCTCCCTCGGCAGTTCTAATCTGCAGTGTGTACAGATCACTAAACTTGCTATCCACGACCACCTCAACATCGTGGATGCTCCACAATGAGTCCATCTGCAGCTCCAGAGCCATCATGAGGTCAAACAGCTGCAGCTGGACATGCTTGTTGCAAGTGTAAGAGTCAGGGATGTCAGCCACATCAGGCAGTTTCATGGAGTTACTGAACTTGAGGCATTGAAAGAGGGAAATGTAAAGTGAGGTCCTTCATCTGGAAAACAGGAAGGTAAGTATCCGGGTCACAGTTAAGCATGTATGGATGTCAGGTTTGCTGCCTTTGCCAAACTGTATGCTACTTGATTCAAATTATGGATTTGTAAATATTTCAATATCATTTTAAAGATTTAATGATTTAGAGTAAAAAAATGTGCTAGGTGGGAGTTTTTTCCATTTTTGGTATGGAAGGCAGCACCTTTCAGAATTTGGTACAGTCATTCCACAGTATCTGCGAGAGGTTTGGGAATTGAGGGGGGGTTCCATTTGAGAACCCTCAAATTATGAAAGTCGCAAGTGCAGAACTCATTTTAAAAATTGTGAATATGATTTTTACTGCCCGTGGATGTTTATTTTTGTTTGCAGATAGGTGAATTTACAATTTTGCAGAGAGGATTTCCTGTAATTAACAAATGTTTTTGACATGCATATATATTATAAAGTATTTGATTGTGTAATTTTGAATAGGACCTGCTGTAGATGGAATGAAGTAAGCAAGGTTTCAATCAAAGTGAAGGATTATTTGATGTACAGATTTGAGACATCCAAGTACATTAATAAGTGCACTTATCAGAATAACTTTTAAAATATCATATAGTGACTTAATGTTTCTTTGTAAAATTGTAATGTAGCTTTTCCTATGCAAAGTACAGCATAGCAGCAAGCTGTTTCAAGCTATAATAGTTTCCATAGCAATATACAATTCGTGCTGCATTTTTGCAAAGGGTGTATTGAGATGTATAAATTCCACTGACTTGTGCTGGTAGATCTGTATAATGTTAATGACTGCTTCAACCAGTACATGACATTAAAGAATTCATTTTTTTTGTGTTTTTTTAAATTGGCAAATGAACAAATGCTATTTGTAGTTTTTTAAAAAAAGTTTAATTCCAACAATACCATGCAGGAGAAATGGGCAAAGCAAAATATTTTGGGGCTGTTTTATTTAATCTTATGAATGGGCTGAACAAATTAGCTTGTATTAAAGGATAAGGCAAAATTATTCATATTATTTCACTAATATGAACTTCAGGAACTGGCCTGCTTATTTTGAATTCAACTTAAGACTTTCAGGTGGTGTGCAGTCCCAGTACCACTATTGCCTTTCTTTCTCTCTCCCTGCGATATTAACATTCTCCCTAATCACTTACAAAGCAAAATTTGTTTTTCTGGTGCCACTTATCTCTGCAGCTGTCAGTTTGCCACCCTTGAGTAATAACTACTCGTGTGTCTGACTTTTCTGTCCCCTCCTCTTGGTCAGAGTTTGAGATCATTTAAACCTGAAGCCATTAGATTTGAACTTGAGTGATAACCAAAGTTGCTGAAGAAGCCTTTCAGTTTTTAATTTCACTGTTTAGGCTTGTATATAGTTCGAAAACCTAATGTAACACAGCCCCACAAAGCTTTAAGCAAGTTTGCAATCCAAACTGGATTTCTACATGTTGCTGTTCATGGTGTCCATTTTCTTTGTGTATGCTCCTTCTAATGATGACTGTGGTTTTTCTAGTTTGGCTTCATTAACTATGAAGTTGGTGATGGTAAAAAGCTGTTCTTCCGTGTGAATGAGGTACTGGATGGTGTTGAGTTGCAGCCAGGAGATGAGGTGGAGTTCTCTGTCATCTTAAACCAGCGTACAGGAAAGTGCAGTGCCTGCAATGTGTTCCGTGTCAGGTGAGCTTTTGGTGTAAACAAAAAAATGTATTGCATAAAAAAAGCAAAAAAGACGTTTTGATGCTCAGTCTTTAATTATCTGGATTTGGTGATCATTTAATACCTTATCTGTGGATGTTGTAATGATGCCCTAGCTATGGCTGTTCACTGATTCGTCAGCTAAAGTTTACTAAATTACTGATTTTAATTTTTGTTTTGCTTATCACTTTAGCAGAAACTGTTAAATCCATTCCATATGACACTGCAATCTGACATAAAAATTGTAGCCAAGCTTAGTAATTCTTAACATTTCAAGCCAGAAATACACTCAAACCTTGTACTGTCAAATTATAGAAAATATAATATTTACTAAGCTGTCAGGTTGACTTCAACAATATTCAGCTTGTAGTTAAATTCAAAAATAGTTTAAGATGCTGCACATGCATACCACATGACTGCATCTTTTCTGTAACTGCCATTGCAAAATGTTTTGGATCTACAAGTATGGATCTGTCCAGTGTAAGGAGAGTTCTGTAAACTTGCCTCAGTGCACAGGCTGACATTGGTGTAGTGTGCTCCCAGAAGCATTATTAGCTGTTGCTTGATTTTCTGTGGTGCAGATGAGATTATTCATTTCAGGTGTATCTAAAAATTTGCTATAATTTGGGTTAAAATTCTAAATTTTGAAATTGAAACCCTTGAAAGTATTATCTTGATTTAACAAGTGAATTTTTAATCCTATTTTTTACCAATTTCCCAAATAATGTTCAAATAATATTTTTCATCATTTACATAAATGATTTGATGCGAGCATAAGAGGCACAGTTAGTAAGTTTGTAGATGACACCAAAATTGGCGGTGTAGTGGACAGTGAAGATTACAACAGGATCTGGACCAGGTGAGAAGTGGCAGATGGAGTTTAATTCTGATAAATGCGAGGTGCTGAATTTTGGGAAAGCAAATCTTAGCAGGACTTATACACTTAATAGTAAGGTCCTAGGGAGTGTTGCTGAACAGACAGACCTTGGACTGCAGGTTCATAGCTCCTGGAAAGTGGAATCGCAGGTAGATAGGATAGTGAAGAAGGCATTTGGTATGCTTTCCTTTATTGGTCAGCGTATTGAGTACAGGAGTTGGGAGGTCATGTTGCGGCTGTACAGGACATTGGTTAGGCCACTGTTGGAATATTGCGTGCATTTCTGGTCTCCTTCCTATCGGAAAGATATTGTGAAACTTGAAAGGGTTCAGAAAAGATTTACAAGAATGTTGCCAGGGTTGGAGGATCTGAGCTACAGGGAGAGGCTGAACAGACTGGGGCTGTTTTCCCTGGAGCGTTGGAGGCTGAGAGGTGACCTTAAAAGTTTACAAAATTGAGGGGCGTGGATAGGATAAATAGGCAGTCTTTTCCCTGGGATCGGGGAGTCCAGAACTAGAGGGCATAGGTTTAGGGTGAGAGGGGAGAGATATAAAAGAGACCTAAGGGGCAACATTTTCATGCAGAGGGTGGTACATGTATGGAATGAGCTGCCAGAGGATGTGGTGGAGGCTGGTACAATTGCAACATTTAAGAGGCATTTGGATGGGTATATGAATAGGAATGGTTTGGAGGGATATGGTCCAGGTGATGGCAGATGGGACTAGATTGGGTTGGGATATCTGGACGGGTTGGACAGAGGGTCTGTTTCCATGCTGTACACCTCTGACTCTGACTCTAATAGAATAGTGAGAGCACAGTCAGATCAGTTTTTCTTTTTTTTTAAAAGAGAATTTTCAGTCAAAGAAACAGACCCTTTGTTCCAAAGCATCCATGCCGACTAGGTATCTTAAATCTAGTCCTATATGCCAACATTTGGCCCCATCCCTCTAAACGCTTGCTATTCTTATACCCATCCAGATGCCTTTTAAATCTTGTAATTGTACCAGCCTCCACTACGACCTCTGGCAGCTCATTCCATACATGCATTCTTTGTGTGAAAACATTGTCCCTTCACTTCCTTTTTAAATCTTCTCCCCTCTCACCTTAAACCTATGCCCTCTAGTTTTGGGCTCCCCTATCCTGGACAAAGGACCTAAACTATTCACCCTATCAATGTCCCTCATTTTATAAAATCTTCATGAAACCACTCCTCATCCTTTGCTCCAGGGAAAATAGCCCCACCAGCCTCCCCTTGTAGCTCAAACCCTCCAACCCTGCAGCATCCTTAAGTCCTTTTGGAACCCTTTCAAGTTTCACAACATACTTCTTATAGCAAGGAGACTAGAACTGAATGCAGCACTCCAAAAATGGTCTAACCAGTATCCTGTACAGCTACAACATGACCTCCCAACTCCTATATTCAATGCACTGTACAATTAAGGCAAGAGTATCAAACATTGCTTTCATTGTGACTCCATTTTTCAAGGACGTATGCACCTGTACTCAAAGGTGTCTGTTCTGCAACACTCCCAAGGACTTTACCATTAAGTGTATAAGTCCTGCCCTGTTTTGCCTTTCCAAAATGTAGCACCTCACATTTATCTAAATTAAACTCCATCTGCCACTCCTCGGCCCATTGGCCTATCCGATCAAGGTCTCGTACTCTGAGGTAAACTTTGTCCACTGGACCTCCAGATTTGGTGTCATACCTCCTACGTTCATATCCAAATCATTTTTATAAATGATAAAAAGCATTGGACCCACAGCGATCCTTGTGGTACACCATTGGTCACAGGCCTCCAGTCTGAAAGCGACCCTCCACCACCACCTTGTGTCTCTTTGATTTGGTTCAGTACCCAAATGGCTAGCTCTCCCTGTATTCCATGTGATTTGAACCTTGCTAACCAACTACCATGATTTTATTTTCAGAAAATCAAAACATTAGCTTTTTTTATGTAGAGGTCACAATACGGAGTGTTACCTGAATCAGAAGGTTGTGGGTTCAAACCACCCTCTTGATATTTTAATTGACAAAGAGGTGCTGCATTATGGAGGTGCTGTCTTTGAGGTGAAATGTTATCCCTCGGATCCTGTCCTTCAGGTGAAAGCACAAAAGGTTCCATTTGAAATGCACTATGCAGACTTCTAACTTAGCCAGCCAGGACTAGCCCTTAATTGCACGCCTCTTCCCTAAATCCCTCCGTTCTGTCAAAATGCACTTGCAAATTGAGTGCAAAGCAAAAATGTTCTCACTTGTTTAGTAAGTAGTAGGTTTCACTGGATTGTTTTGTTTTTGTGTGTAGTGAGGGCCCTCGACCTGTGGCAGCTCCACGTCCTGACCGTTTAGTACATCGTTTGAAGAGCATCACATTGGATGACGCAAGCGCTCCAAAACTGGTCGTGCTTCGCCAACCAAAGGGACCTGATAACTCAAAGGTAAATACTGTAATGGCGGTGAGAAGTTTTAATCAGGTGGTTGATACGCTCATGAGTAATTTGTGTTAGAACTTACATTTTAATAGTTTGCTCAAGTCTGACCTCTCGCTCCCCTCTGATTTGAATTATGGTTTTGTAATCAAGACTCCAAACTGTTGTCTCTTTTCCCAAAACATTGCAATTACTTGAATTTATTAAATCTTACTGAAAAGCACAATTATGATTCAGGTCAAATAGGCCTGGGACTTTAACATGTTGCTTGATTATTCATGAGGTTTATCCCTCAGTGGAAATGCCAAAACTAGCATTGTTTCAACTTTTTATTCTTATCAGTATCAAACTTGTATTTTTCAGGACATTTTAAAAACTAAAGTGCAGTTTCAACCTATGCTGATTTGTGGTTCACATTTCTTAACTATATTAAAGGCACTCACTACAATATATAGTTTCAAAGTTGCCAGCACCTTATCTGAATAGCCTTTTTAACTGTCGTAAGCCCAGTGAATGGCAGAAGTTGAGCAGAAACCAGATCCCATCACCAACCCCCTTACTACATCACCTGCCTCTTTATAACTTGAGGAACATTGGAGTTTTATTTAGAAGTCCCACAGAGGCAGTCCAGCTGAATAGGTAAATCAGCACACAAGATTGGTCTTCCTGTCCTGACTTAGATCACAGCAGTCATTAGGGATTCAAAAGCATTCTAGTTTTCAGCTTGTCATCAGTTACCAATATGATCTTGAGTACAGAGCTATTGGTTTTGTGAATGAACCAACAGTTGTCAATGTAGTTGCTAAACTATCTTGCAGCTGAAATTTACCTCCAATAACAGATATTTTAACAGCACCAGCAACTTCTTCACAGGTTTGTTTTTACTGTAGTTTTGTCAACAATTGAGTTGCCTGTGATGCAAATGTTTGCTCCATGTTTTTAATTCCCAATTATTTAACATGTGTATTTGCATCAAGATGTCCAGATTTGATATATACTTCCTGGTCCATGACCCTAAGCTGATGAGTCCACAATGTTTGATTGCACAGGATGTTTCAGTTGAGTTGATTTTTGAGCCTCCCTTAATACCCTCCATTGTGTTTTCTATTAGACCTTAGTGGTGCAAGAGTGTGAAACTGCTTCTATTCTTTCTCCAAGCTTTGGGATATTGTTTCAGCTACAGTGCAAACTGAAAATCTGAACTGGAGCTATTTTCTGAGTTAGAGATACACAGCTATTGTACCTCAAACTTGGGCAGAAACTAAATGCTGTATGCTTGACAGAGCACGTATGAGAGGTCTCTTTGAGAAATACAAGCGAAGTAAGAGTTGACATTTGTAATAAACTACAGGGATACCAGCATAAAATTAGATGACTGAGACTTCAATCATCTGATACCAGTTTGATTGTGTCCCTTCAAAAACCAAACTACTAAGAGTTCATCCAGATGACAATCCCTAAGCACCTAGAAGCCCTATTAAAAAGATTAGCTGAGAAACATAACTCTGTTCTGAAGAGAAATAAAATCTTGAATTTTTAGGACACAGCACAAATCATCTCATGGGTGTAATCTTTTCTGCTGAAAGGTAGTCCTCATGGTTATATTGCACACTTATTTTAAGTTTAGCATGTGGTGCAGTGTGTAGGCTTGGCCCCTTAATACTGAAATCCCAGAGGGATCACAGTGGTCACATCATGCTTAGTCACAGTATCCTTGGCTGAGGAAGACTTTAAAAGATCCTCTTCCTGACTGTTCTGTCTCATGGCCTGCCAACAGTCAGCATTGACAATCACTTTGTTATTTGGTACCTTTATCCGCTGCCTTCTGTAGAACTAGAAGAGGGCAGAAATTCAGGAAGCGACCAAGTCTCTGGTTTCAGTAATTGAGTGTTTGTCTGCATAACACAATTGGATCATAGAGATGTATAGCGTGGAAACAGACCCTTCTTCGGTCCAAACCGTCCATGCCGACCAGATATCCCAACCCAATCTACTCCCACCTGCCACCACCCTGCCCAAACCCTTCCTATTCATATACCCATCCAAATGCCTCTTAAACGTTGCAATTGTACCAGCCTCCTCCACATCCTCTGGCAGCTCATTCCATACACGTACCATCCTCTGCGTGAAAAAGCTACCCCTTGGGGGTCTCTTATATCTTTCCCCTCTCACCCTAAACCTATGCCCTCTAGTTCTGGACTCCCCTACCCCAGGGAAAAGACTTTGTCCATGCCCCTCATAATTTTGTAAACCTCTATAAGGTCACCCCTCAGCCTCCGACGCTCCAGGGAAAACAGCACCAGTCTGTTCAGCCTCTCCCTATAGCTCAGATCCTCCAACCCTGGCAACATCCTTGTCAATCTTTTCTGAACCCTTTCAAGTTTCACAACATCTTTCCGATAGGAAGGAGACCAGAATTGCACGCAATATTCCAACAGTGGCCTAACCAATGTCCTGTACAGCCGCGACATGACCGACCAACTCCTGTACTCAATACTCTGACCAATAAAGGAAAGCATACCAAATGCATTCTTCACTGTCCTATCTACCTGCATTCCCTCGGACCTTACCATTAAGGGTACAAGTCCTGCTAAGATTTGCTTTCCCAAAATGCAGCACCTCGCATTTATCTGAATTAAACTCTATCTGTCACCTCTCAGCCCATTGGCCCATCAGGTCCAGATCCTGTTGTAATCTGAGGTAACCCTCTTCGCTCTTCACTACACCTCCAATTTTGGTGTGATCTGCAAACTTCCTAACTGTACCTCTTATGCTCGCATCCTAATCACTTATGTAAATGATAAAAATAGAGGACCCAGCACCGATCCTTGTGGCACTCCACTGGTCACAGGCCTCCAGTCTGAAAAACAACCCTCCACTATCACCCTCTATCTTCTACCTTTTTGAGCCAGTTCTGTATCCAAATGGATAGTTCTCCCTATATTCCGTGAGATCTAACCTTGCTGATCAGTCTCCCATGGGGAACCTTGTCGAACACCTTATTGAAGTCCATATAGATCACATCTACCGCTCTGCCCTAATCAATCTTCTTTGTAACTTTGTCAAAAAACTCAGTCGAGTTTGTGAGACATGATTTCCCATGCACAAAGTCATGTTGACTATCCCAAATCAGTCCTTGCCTTTCCAAATACATGTACATTCTGTCCCTCAGGATTCCCTCCAACAACTTGCCCACCACCAAGGTCAGGCTATCACCGGTCTATAGTTCCCTGGCTTGTCTTTACCGCCCTTCTAAAACAGTGGCACCACATTTGCCAACCTCCAGTCTTCCTGCTGTAAATCAAATTTACCATGCATTTGACTTGCAAATGAAGCCTGCAAGGTATTTAAGATCAGTGTAAAGTTTGGCAATTGTGGCTTTGAAGTGTGAAGAATTTAGCTCCTGAATTTTATTATATTTTAGGTCAACTCTGCAGTTTTCTTGCCAATGAAAGTTGTAATTCTGAAGTCTTATCAATTTGTTTCTGCTATACCAGTTTGCTACAGAAGTCGAGAAATTAACCATTTGTTTTATTACTTGCAGGGATTCATTGCAGAGAGAAAGATTCGTCAAGCTGGAGTCATCGATTGATTTCTTTTCTCTTCCCCCAGCAAGCACATTACCCAATGCAGTATCTTCGGGGAGGGGAGGGTTTACGCAAGATTAGTCTGCCTCTACTACCCTGTGTTTCCCAGTCCCAAATGGAACACAGTTAACCTATATTTTCAAGCAAATCTTCAGTTCTACAACTTGTCTGTGCTTTTATCAAAAGCTTAAAAAAAATACAAAATGAAGCAAAAACAAAAAAAATACAAAAAAGGTAAAGCACAGGCTCGGGGCAGTGAATAAGCAGGAAGCCTTATTAGTCTCTCAACCTTATAGGAGCTTGATTTAAAATCAAACAGCATCTTACATCAGTGCTAATTTGAATTTGTAAGTTTATTTGCCTTTATATGTTAGGAAAAAAAAAATCTGAAACACTCGAGTGCCATGAGTGCTGGCTTTCATTTAAATCTTTAAATACAAGTTTGATGCTGTGGAGCACTGCAGCCTTGGAACCCTATTCCAGAAACTAACAGATCTGTGCCTAAAAACAAATATCACTGTTATTCCCACAAAGGGCACCCTGTGTAATGCCGAATGAAAAAGAACGGCTGACTTTTTTTTAAAAAGTATATTAATGCATCAAGGTGGAAACGTTAATTGTTGGTACTGTATATATGCCTTTTGCATAGAAACAGGGAGACTAGTTGATATCAAGCGTTAGTAATCAAATAACTGGTCTGTGTTATTATACCAAATAAGATCAGGAATTTAATTGTTGATGTGGGACAGAGGCAGTACCCTGTTTCTGTTTCGCCTCTGCTCACAGTTTGGGGTTTGTCTAAACTGGGAGATTGCTTTGTTCTTGCAAGAAAGAAAATAAAACACCTGGCTTTCTCCTGTGTCCCTGTTAATGGTCATGAAAAACTAGAATAAAAAGTTTTACCATAAAGTTTGAAATCTTAAATTGACTTTGTCTACCTGGATCACTGGACATTGTATGAGATTCTTGCATTGGTTTTACTGAATTTAAATAGTTAATTTAGTAACTTCAGGGCATGGCATGTGTGAATAAATTGAGCACAAGGAGGAATTTTTCCATCTAAAATTATGAAAAACTTCAAGTAGAATGTTGCCTGCCAGTACATCCAAAGCATGTTCTGAAAAGAGCAACTGCCTTGCCGTCAACTAAACATTAATATAGCCTGACACGAATCCCTGACATGAAGTGTGGCATGCATGAGGTGTGAAGTGAGGTGAAAGGCACTTTCACTGTGAATATTTATTCCAAGTTAAAAGTATTGGATAAAATTTGCTACACTGTCACAGATCAGTCAGTTTGACAGGACTGTCCTGTTTATGATCCACCCTGTCTCACCACATTCTTTACCTAACTAACTTAAAGACGAGTGGCATTTTTGTACTGCGTTTTTAAAGTGGTAAGATATCCAGCTGCTTTCCAAGAGCTGCATCCAACCAACACCAAGTCACTTGAAATGGTGACATAGCTTAAGTGCTGGGTTTTACAGCATTGTTTATAACTTACAAGAGATCCAATCTCCAGTGGTCACAGGTCACCAATGTTGTGGCTGAGGTAAATCCTCATTAACTATAACAAGGGAGCTCACAGTATTACAATGCGATTAGAGCTCTAGATTTTTCACAAAAAAACTGAAGGTAGAAATCGCAATCTATCTGCTAGCCTAGTACTACTAAAAATAATTCCGAGAACTGCAATTTGATATCAATTAGTAGCAATTAGTAATCAGCTGCCTCTGGGTTATTACACCAACTTGCTTTCTGTCCCATTCACCCAGAAGTCCAAGTTCTCACACCCAATTGGTGCTTTGAATGATGGAAATGCTGTAATTGGTTATGGGCAAAAGCCTCTAACCTGATAACATGCTGGTAATGTTTGTCATGTATGGTGTGCCTCATCCCACTTTCACATCTTTGATTGCCTGATTAGCCACACCATTTTGAACCCCAGTTATCAATCTCTGGACTGCTTTTGTTTGATTCCATGTTTACCCATTGAATATTAGCCAGTTAATATTGTGGGAGAGAAAGTGAAGTTGGTGCAGGAATAGCTAACGGGGAGACCTGGTTGCATCATGCCATATCACTTGGGATCTCAGCTGTGTGAATGGCACCACACTCTGCCAGAAAATGAAGAGCTAGGTACTATAGTAGTAGTCACAAGGTGAGACTTGTTTAGCATTTGCCTCAATTGTGAGCAAGCCAATGTTATGCTTTAAAAGGCAATGATGAAATCAAAATTGGGTGCTGAGATAGAGTTAGTGGCTAATTCTAGCCCTTGGTCAATGATAGTGATTAAAATTATATCCCAAGTTAAACTAGTTGAAGGAAGAGGTATAACTAGTGAGTTGAAGTGGAAGAAGAGTTAAATATTGATGTGGAAAACAAAGATCCTAAAACTCCATCCTTGCAAAAACTGAAGGAGGAATGTAGCATTAAAATGAGGAAAAAAATAAGATGGGTGGTCACATTGGATTGAGAACTGAGGGAGACCTGAAGCAAGTCAGAATCAGAAAGGTACCATCAACTTGCCACTAAGACAGTAGTGACAACTAACAAACGAGTAGGCAGCAGTGCCTCCTTATACCTCCAAAACATTTTATTTCCAAGTTCCTGAAGAATTTATTGTTGGGCTCTAACCTCTTCAAGTGTTCCTTGTTGGTATTAATCTGACATGGAATCTGTTTTCATGTTAGTAATAATTAGACCAGAATTACACCAGTTCTCAACCACCCTAATGCTTCGATCTTAACAGTTTGTTTATAAATAATTCAGGTTTGGTTGAATTGAAATGAATCCTTTTAAATATAGACCTTGGAGTGCAGGTTCATAGCTCCTGGAAAGTGGAGTTGCAGGTAGATAGGATAGTGAAGAAGGCGTTTGGTATGCTTTCCTTTATTGGTCAGAGTATTGAGTAAAGCAGTTGGGAGGTCATGTTGCGCTGTACAGGACATTGGTGAGGTCACTTTTGGAATATTGCCTGTAATTCTGGTCTCCTTCCTATCAGAAAGATGTTGTGAAACTTGAAAGGGTTCAGAAAAGATTGACAAGGATGTTGCCAGGGTTGGAGAATAGGGAGGCTGAACAGGCTGGGGCTGTTTTCCCTGGAACGTCGGAGGCTGAGGGGTGACCTTATAGAGGTTTACAAAATTTGAGGTGTATGGATAGTATAAATAGACAAAGTCTTTTCCCTGGGGTCAGGAAGTTCAGAACTAGAGGGCATAGGTTTAAGATGAGGGGGAAAGATATAAAAAAGACTTAAAGGGCAACTTTTTCTCAGAGGGTGATACGTGTATGGAATGAGCTGTCAGAGGATGTGGGGGAGGCTGGTGCAATTGCAACATTTAAGAGGCATTTGGATGAGTATGAATAGGAAGGGTTTGGAGGGATATGGGCTGGGTGCTGGCAGGTGGGACTCGATTGGATTAGGATATCTGGTCGGCATGGACGGGTTGGGCCGAAGGGTGTGTTTCCATGCTGTACATCTCTATAACTCTAAATACAGGGCGATCCAGCAATTTGCATACGGAACTGGCTCGAAGGTAGAAGACCGGGTGGTGCAGGGCTGCATTTCAGGCTGGAGAACAGTGACTAGCGGTGTGCCGCAAGGATCCGTGCTGGGTCTGCTGCTTTTCGTCACTTATGTTCACATCCAAGTTATTTATATAAGAGATATAGTTAGTAGATTTGCAGATGACACCAAAATTGGAGGTGTAGTGGATAGTGAAGAAGGTTACCTCAGTACAATGGGATCTATGATCAAATGTGCCAAAGAGTGGCAGATGGAGTTTAATTTGGATAAATGAGAGGTACTGCATCTCAACCCCATTCTCCTGCTTTCTCCCTGTAACCCTTGATCTCCTTAATACTCGAACTTCTCTCTCAATCTCAAATATACTCAATGACCTGGCCTCCGCAGCTGCTTTCTGTGGCAATGAATTCCATAGAGTCACCACTCTGGCTGATGTCTGGTCCTTATCTCTAGTCTAAAATGTTTTTACTCTGACTTCACCCTCTGGTCCTAATCTCTCCTACCAATGGAAACATCTTCCCAACATCTACTCTGTCCAGGCCATTCAGTGTTCTGTACATTTCAGTTAGATCCTCTCCCCGCTCCCATCCTTTTAAACTCCATCGAACACTGAGTCCTCAAAAGTTCCTTTGTATTAAGCTTTACATTCCTGGGACCATTCTTGTGAACCTCCTCTGAACACACTGCAGGGCCAGTATCCCCATCCTGAGATATGGTGCCTAAAACTCTGCACAATACTCAATGTGGTATGACCAGAGTCTTTTAGAACCTAAGAAGTACTTCCCTGCTTTTATATTCAAGTCTTCTCAAAATAAATGCCATCATTGCATTTGCCTTCCTAACTACTGACTCAATCTGCAAGTTAACTTTGAGGGAATCTTGGACTAGAACTCAAGTCTCTCTGCACTTCAGACTTCTGAATTTCTTCCCCATTTTAAAAAAAAAATAGTGCCTCTATTCTTAACAATGCACATGATCTCATTCCCACGTTGTACTCCATCTGCCACTTCTTTGCCCACTCTCCTAACCTGTCCAAATCCTTCTGCAGTCTCCCTGTCACCTCAATGCTCCCTGACCCCTACCTATCATTGTATTGTCTGCCAACATATCCAGAATACCCTCTGTTCCTTAATATATGAAGTGAAAAGTTGTGATGTCAACACTCTGCCCTTGTCACTGGTTGCCATCTCGAAGGACCCTTTCATCCCCACTCTTTGTCAGACTGCCAAGTTTCTACCCATGTTAGCTCCTTGCATTTAACACCATAGGCCCTTATTCTACTCCACCTCCTGTGCAGCACCTTGTCAAAGGCCTTCTTGAAGTCCAGTGAGATAACCCCTAACATTTCCACTATCTGTTCAGCTATCTTGCTTCAAACTCTCTGTAGTCCATCTGGCCCAAGTGATTTCTCCACTGTTGGGTCATTTAGTTTTTCTAGCACCTTCTACTTGATTGCCATAATTCTCTGCTCTGCCCCTTCACCCTCCTTGAATTTTTGGGATATCACTCGTATGGAGTATACAATTGGTAGGTCATGTTGCGGCTATACAGGATATTGGTTAGGCCACTTTGGAATATTATTTGCAATTCTTGCCACCTGCTATCAGAAGGATGTTGTGAAACTTGAAAGGGTTCAGAAAAGGTTTACAAAGATGTTGCCAAATTTGGACGTTTTGAGCTATAGGGAAAGGCTGAATAGGCTGGGGCTATTTTCCCTGGTGCATTGGAGGCTGAGGATTGACCTGAGGGGTTTATAAAATCATGAGGGGCGTGGATAAGGTAAATAATCATGGTCTTGTCCCCAGGGTGGGGGAGTCCAAAATTTATAGGGCATAGGCTTAAGGTGAGAGGAGAAAGATTTAAAAGCAATTTTCGGGGCAACTTTTTCATGCAGAGGGTGGTGTTGAGAGAGAGCTGCCAAAGGAACTGGTGGAGGCTGGTACAATTACAACATTTTAAAAGGGATCTGGATGGGTATAAGGACGGTTTTGGAGGGATGAGTCAAATGCTGGCAAATAGGACTAGATTAATTTAGGATATCTGGTTGGTATGGACAAGTTAGACTGAAGAGTCTTCTCATGCTGTATTTTTGAGTGATTAAGTAGTTGTATCTGGTGAAGATTTTAAAAAGTATAACAAATGGGATTAAGACAAAATATACATATATCCACACGATATTAAGATCACCTTTGACTATTGTATCATTCTGCTCATCTCATTGCAAGAAAGGTGTTGAAGGCAGAGAGAGCATATTAAATTCTCATTAACCAGACATAGTGGGAAGATGGACTATATAGGGGGTTTTCCACTAACTATGTTTATAAAAACTTGAATAATTAATACTTGTAATTCTGGATGTACACATGATGGAACAAGCTGTAGCTGAGATTATTCACAAAATTGATACAATACATAAGATAATGCAGTCAGAACAAGTAAATCATGAAATCACTCCAACTGGAGATTGGGGGAGAGAGGTGGTGAGTTTAAAGTTTGAAACCTTCAAACTCTAAACTTGAGTGCAGAAGGCAGTAAAGTAATGAATCAAAAAATGTCCCTCAAGCTTGCATTGACCGTCATTGGAAAACAATAACAGGCCAGGCCTAGGACAAGAGATGCATACAAAAGAGCAAGGCATCTGGAAGTTCTGGGTCATGCTTGCAGGTTAAGCAAAGATGTTCTTCAAAGTGGTTAGGTGCCTAATCTTCTAAGGCTGCATTTTGAATAGAACATTCAGAATTGAAAATTCAAATAAATTGCTGCTTTGTCTGGAAGGAGTGTTTGATGCCTTTAGGGACGAGACCGGAAGTAAAAAGCTACGTTAAGTTTAAAAACTGTTTGCAATGGAAGGTGATGTCGGAGGGCAACAAGATATTTGTTCTAGAAGGTGAGAATAGGGTGTAAGACAGAAAGTGGATGGGAGAGGAAATCATGCAAGTTATGGGAAAGGCAGA
Source organism: Chiloscyllium plagiosum (assembly GCF_037043375.1). NCBI lineage: Eukaryota > Metazoa > Chordata > Chondrichthyes > Orectolobiformes > Hemiscylliidae > Chiloscyllium > Chiloscyllium plagiosum. The sequence goes on along the minus strand of NW_028270164.1, from coordinate 50,391,330 downwards.
GAATGACCTGTTGAAGTATGGAAGATGGGATATATTGTGTCATTGCTTTGGGAGGGAGGGGAAGGGATGAAAGCAGAGGTGCAGGAAATGGGTCAGATAAATGAAGGCCCCTTCAGCCATGGTGGAGGGAGAATCATCTGAGGAGAAAGGAAAGCATCTCCGAAGACTGATTCATCACAACAATTTTAACTGAGGCAGAGAAAGTGGGAGAATAAAATGGAGTCCTTGAAGGAATCTGTTCACAATGAACATTTGTTAACCTGTCCCTCAAATTGAAACAGCAGTTGAGGAAAGGAAGTATCTGGGATGGATCATGTGAAGGTGTATACAGCATATAGTTTTGAGGATATAACTGACATCTACTGAATAAAATGTAATTCTGGGAGTAAATCATCTTTGAAAGAGTAGAATGTAGGGATTGGGATGTTCCAGTAATTTTTATACATGAGCATAGGACATGCTTTACCATGGGTGTTTATTGAGCTAGATGGTATTATAATGTGCATTGAGGACATTTTTTAAAATTAAAATCAAGGAGAATTAGGTATGTAGATAAAAAGGCATGTTATTTATTTTAAAAAGGATCAAACTCTTGGTCAAGCAGATAGATTTTAAAGTACTTTGAAGAACGCAGAGCAGAAGTGGAATTATTTGCAGACAAAAATCCGTTGCGGCATGGTCATGACAAAGGAAGCATTAGGAATTGTGAACTTGCAGAAATAGGGAGGAAATTACACATAGGGTAGTGATGAAGCGACAGATCAGCTTGAGAGATAAGTATTAACACTTTCAATTTTAATTTTAAGCATCTAGAGCCAGGAGTGGTAGACAGGATTTACTTGGTCGTATCACAGCAGAGGTGGTGTTGGATGTTTTAGAATGTATGAAGGTGGATAAATCTTCTATTCCTGACCAGATATATCCCAGAACCTTGCAAGAGACCACAGAAGAAATTGCAGGGGCCCTGGACGATATATTTGCATCATGAGGTCCCGGAAGCCTAGAGGGTGGTGAATATTGTGCCTTTAATCAAAAAGGGCTGCAAAGAAAAACCTGGAAATTATCGACCAGTAAGCCTAACATCTGTGGTAGTTATGTTATTTAAGATTGAGGGATATGCATTTGGAAAGACTGGGTTTGATTAGGAGTAGTCAGCATAGCTTTATGCTTCACAAATTTTAGAGTTCTTTGAAGTGACCAGGAAGATGGTTGAGGGCAGGGTGGTAGACATAATCTATGTGGATTTCAGCAAGGCCTTCGATAAGGTTTCACTTTGTGGTCTGCTCTGGAAGGTTAGATTGCATGGAATCCAGAGAAAGCTGGCAAATTGGATACACAGTTGGCTTGATGGTAGAAAGCGGAGGGTAACCATGGAAGGATGCTTGCCTGACTGGAGGTCTATGACGAGTGGTGTGCCTTGGGTTGGTGTTGGACCCATTGCTGCTTGTTATCTATATCAATGATTTGAGAATGTACAAGGCATGATTATGTTTGCAGATGACACTAGAATAGGTGGTATCATGAATAGTGAGGAAGGTTATCAAATTGCAGCAAGTTCTGTATCAGCTGGGGAAGTAGGCTGAGAAATGGTAAATGGAGTTTAATATAGTGAAGGGTGAGGTCTTGCATTTTGGAAAGTCAAATCAAAATAAGAGTTTCATGGTGAATTGCTGGGCTTTAAGGAGTATAGTGGAATAGAGGGACCTTTTGAGTTAAGGTTCACAGTTCTCTGAAAGTGGAGTCACAGGTAGACGGCAGTGAAGAAGGCTGTTGGCACACTGGCCTTCAGTCAGTGTACTGAGTACTGAAGTTGGGAAGTTATGTTTCTGTTGTATAGGATGTTGGTGAGGCTGCAAGTGCAGTATTGTATATATTCCGTTTTGGTCACCTTGCTATAGGAAGGCTGTTATTAAACTGGAAAGATTGCAGAAGAAATTTACAAAGATGGTGCCAGGACTCGAGTCTGAGTTATAGGGAGAGGTTGGACAATGTAGGACTTCTATCTAGTGTAGGAAACTGAGGGGGGTAGGGGAGGAAATCTTTATAGAAGTGTATAAGATCATGAGAGGCATGGATAAGGTGAATTCCTTTTCCCAGGGTTGGGGAATCTAAGACCAGAGGGCATCAGTTTAAGGTTAAAGGTTAAGAGGGGAAAATAAATGGGAACCTGAAAGGCAACATTTTTCCCACTGAGGGAAGTACACGTATGGAATGAAATGCCAATGGAAGTGGTTAAGGTAAGTACATTTAACTACTTTTAAAAGGCATTGGGACAAAAAGGGATAGGAAAAGTTTGGAAGAAGATGGGCCAAGTGCAAGGAAATAGGGTTAGTGGTTGGACATTTTGGTTGGTTTGGGCCAAAGGGCCTGTGTCCATGTTGTAGGACTCTGGCTCTAAGCTCCTGTTTAGTATATATGTATTTTAGATTCTGCATTTTTTGAGATGTATGTGGGAAACTAGCTAAGCAGCCTTTGTCAACCCTCGACTTGATTATTCAAAGGCAAAAAACCATTCTTTAATGGCAGGAGTTCAAAGCTGAGAGATGTGTATTGCCATTGAATTGAAATTGGGGGTAGTCCTGGAAAAGGGAAGGCTATGTATCGACTCTAGTTCAATGTTTTCAACCTTGGTCTCTATCTGGCTCACCTAGGGAGGAAAAGGATAAACCTTTGAGGAATCAAGAGGTGCATAAAGTCCATTAAGTGAGATGCTGTGGTAACAATTGGGTAGATAAAACTAGAACTAAGCAGGACAATTTCAAAAACAAAATTGGGGCTTGGAGGACAGTGTTTCAATATATTTAAAGACCACAGACATTTATGACTTTGTTTCGGATCATTTTAGTCCAGGGTGAAGTCTGACGAGGCTTTAAATGGAAGCAGGATAGGTAATTAATTTGGCTCTTCAAGCCTGTACCACTGTTCCATATTATCAGTTAATTCCCCTTTTCTCACGCTAGTTCCATATCATTTGATTCCTTTAGCAAATAAAAATCCATGGAGAGAATTAATTAGATTTATAAACAAGTGAAAAGTTTCCCCACATCTCAGTCTTAAGTGGCTGACCCTTTTGTCTGAGAATGTGATCCTGAGTTCTGGACTCTGGCATTGTCCCAGCATCTACTGTGTAAAGTGAAGTAACTGTACTTCAATGAGTCATTGGAGAGATGGCCTGAGATCTGAACCAGAGGAAAGAGGGGTTAGGTGGAATTGTCACAGAAGAGTCTAGGATTGTTTTGGACAGATGATGAAAATGTCATGGTGACTTAAAATTAACCTGCTCAAATGCTATTGCAGGTGGGTCTTGACCTGGGCCTCTTGGTCCAGGGGTATGGGCACTACCACTGCTACAGAAGAGGGCCTTTGTGGTCATTTTAAATGAAAATAAATATTGCCTAAGGATATGGAACAATTTATAACTGACCTAATTTCACGGAGTAGAAAATGAAGGAAGATGTTCAAGACCTTCATGGGTTTAGAGATGATCCAGATGTTGGACTGAGCTGAAGGCAGCATCAATGGAAGATACAGAAAAATAAGAGCAAGATGGGATCAGGGCTAGATTAGGTAGTGGGGCTGAGTGACTTTGTACTCTGTAGGCAGGAGGCAATCTTGGCTTGGGAGCAAAAGGAAGCAGTAATGTGAGCTGAATAGATCTTCTACATTACAAAATTGATGAGTTGCTCGCACTTGTTACAGATGGAGGTGGAAAAGGTCGATACAAGAGGTTGAGATGGTTACCATTAGATGGAATCTACAGCTATCAGGATGTTTTTGGAAAAGGAACAAAAGGTCCAGGAGATCTTGAGCCTGACCTAGTAATACATGATTATGAAAGTCACCAGTTTCCAGCAATTGGAATTGAGTAAATAGAAGAGTGTGATGTTTTACTGGGAACAAAGGCAATAAAAATTGAATGGATGAATAAATAAACAACCATGGAGTCATGATGATGAATATGGTTTGATGAGAATAAGATTAAAGGTTACTTATATTTTTAAAATGCATTTATATAGCACCTTTCATAACCTCCACAAATCCTAAGCACGTCACATCTAGTGAGTTATCTTTTAGTTGTAGAGACTATTGCAATCTGGTCAGCACAGAGCCAATTTGTGGAACCCAGAATCTTACTAGAAGAAGTTAAAGAAATAACTTTGTGTTTATTTAGCGATAAACATTAACTGGAATTTAAAAAGAACTTTTGTAAATACCTTCAACTTGTGTCGTGGACTCTAGGTATATGGGAGATGGTGAATAGGGTCTCAGTTTAACTTCCCCTGTCAGCTTTAGTTGGAATCACAAGTAGGCTTTGTTCATGTTCTCTGCTTCAAAGCTCTGATTTATACTTTTCAGCACTTGCTATAATAAAAGCATTCCACAACACAACCATATGATCTTCAGAATATTAGTTATCCACCCAACTTGCATTCAGTTTTGCTGCTCTCCTTCATGACTTTATGGTAGTAAGTTTCCAGACATTTATAGTAATCCAACTACCTGCAATCAATCAATCTCTTCACAAAGTGTCTCCAATCCTCTCCCTTGTTTCTCTACTGCTGATGCAAAACTCCTGCTAAATTCAACTTTTTCCTCAATGGAGACTTCCTTTCCCAAGTGTTTGACAGGGATGTGACCTTGTGCATTTGTCTTCCCACGTCATCTTTTACCCCTCTACCTGCTTCCTTAATCAGTGTCTGCATTCATCTGCCTACAATAGATAATTTATAATTTGCATTACAGCATAATCCCTCTGCTGAGCTTATCTTCCTACTGTCTCTATTTCTCTTTGATTCATTTAAACATAGCCACAGAAATGAGATAATTGTGTATAACTGTGTTCATGGTTAAAATCTGAATTCTAAATGAGTAAGTCATGCATTTTGGTTAATTTGCTAATACTTTTTAATTTCACAATTGACCGATTTACAAGTTAACAAAAAAAATAAGGAAAAAAAAGTGACATTTATCTATAATTCCACAATAAATCTGACCATCACTTAGCTAAAACCTACCACGACAGGCATTTTCCTCCTCATTCAGTTCATAGTTGCACTCTAGCATAGAAAAGTAAATCAGATGGTAATATTCATTCCAGTTTCTATTGACTTGTTTCATTCTAGAAGTTTGCATCACAAACAAGAGTGCCTGACTTTTCCAAAGCTATTGCCCAGGAATGGTATAACAATACCTGTTAGAATCAGGGCAGACAGTGAAAAACACATCACCCTAACTAGTGCTCATCATGTACACTTCCGCCATTGCTTATACCCTTTTCTCTGCAACTTTCACCTCTCATTTCATTGCTTTCTTTTCCATTTTTGGAGACGAATGGTATTTGCCTGTTGATTTGCCACTGCCTTTTCATGTACTGACTGATATCTCTACAGCGTAGGCAGTATTCTGAAACCTTTCACTGGATTTCAAAATCCAATCACAGGGCTTTAAACACAATAGCAATCACTAGCTTACTATGCTAGTTACTGATGACTTGTTTTATCATTCCCTCTGTTTTTGGCCTGTATTCTAAAGAGGTCACTTAGACTCTGATCATGGACCAGATGTGTTTTGATAGATTTAACCCGAACCACAGTAATAGAAGGATTCTAGGGGGTGTTATAACTTGGCTTTTCAGTCTTCAAGCCATTTATAATTCTTAGTCAATAGAAGGAATTAAATTCAATTTTTAAAATCTGACCATTAAATCAGTTCTACAGTATTAAACTGTCACATGCAGTGACTGTGATTACAATGAACAGTTTTCTCCTCCCAGTTGGTGTTTGCACTCCTTTGGCACATCAGTCAAGTAACAGTGTCAATGTACTATTGCAATATTTTGTCACTGAACATTCAAACACACTAATTTCCAATATAAGATAGTTTTCTCTGACTTATACAGAGTATAATTTCATAAACACGGCTTTTTAAAAAAAACGTAAGAATAAAACAAACATCAGAAAATGATAGGAAGTTGAAAATCTGTAAACTGTTTCCAATGAGTAAACGCCACATTTAGATTTTGACTTTAACTTGAGAGTATGGATTTTCTTAACTCAATTTTGTAATATAACTTGCAGAACAAATAACATTTATATTTATAGTGTCTCCCATTATTTCAGGCATCCCAAAACACTTTACAATCAACTTTCTCCTTCCTTCAAATCTAAATATCTTTTGCTATACTGCAATAATTAGGAAATGCAGTAGTGGATAGTTGTCTAACAAGCACCAGCAATAACAGCAATGAAATCAATGACCAGATTTAGTAGTTAGTGGAAGGATAAATGTTTTCTGCTCACATCAAGGTTTCTGTAGATAACACAGTCATCCTTCTAACTGCTTGTTATGGCTCCAAACTTTGCACTATGTAGAGGTGCCACCTCAGGGGCATTGAGAAATACCAACAGAGCTGTTTGAGCTGGCTGGGAGGACAGGCATCAACGTCCTCTAAGCAGCAATAGTACCAGGATCAAGGCCATTATCATCCAAAGCCAACTCCACTGGGCCACATGGTTAGGATGCTGGAGTTTCAACTGCCAAAGCAAATCATCATCACTCAATGCAAGGGAGGTACACAAAAGAGGGGAGAACAAAGCAAGTGTTTCAAAGACACCCTGATGCTTCCCTCAAGAAACACAACATAGATGTTTTGACTTGGAGGAACCTCTTGTAGGAAAGGATACCATTTTAACATGCACACATTAGATCTTGTCACCATATGGGCTACTAATAGTAATTGTCAGTTACTATTAGTCCCCATCAGCAGCTATTTGTTCTCCCAGGTTGACTTTTACGCTCTCTCTCTCTGATCTCCACCCCAACTTTAGCAATAATATACCAACCTTATCCTACCTACAAATCAGTTCAGAAGGGTCCGTCGGACCTGAAATGTTAACTGCTTTCTCTTGAAGATACTGCATGATCTGCTGAATTTGCAGTGTTTTCTGCATCTTTTTCCCATGGCCCATCATTTATGGGCAGTTGCAACTGAGAGGCAGCTATGTGTCTGGACTGGGAAAGAGGGATTCACTATATTAACGAGCTGAGTGTCGGCTAGGCCATGAGGCGGACATGCAACAGCTCATTCTTTCAATGTAGGAGAGAAAGAATACAGTTAGCAAGTCATCTATAAAAGGTACATTACTCTCCTATTTGGTTGCTGAGCTCCTGAAAAATCTGAAATAACAACAGACACTGTCTAATGCCAGTTTCAGGTTTTTCAGAACAGGATAGTTTTATCAGAGTCAAAATGTTAACTATCTCTCCTTACACAAATCCTATCAAATTTGCTGATGTTCCCCTGCATTTTCAGCTTTCATTTAAGGATTCTAGCATCCATAGTATCTTACTATGATTTGGACATTATGGAGCAGCCCAATACAGCGTGGCAGACTCCACATTTCTGACAAGTCTGGGTCATGTGAACACTGCCCACCTTTTTAGGCCTTAGATTTCTATTTTACACCTTTACAGATTATACTGTAAATATAGCTTAATCTGGAATTAAAATCTCAATTTAGACTGATGAGAGTGGGACCGTTAAAGTCATTTCTGGTTTTAACATTGATTTATACTTCACCTGTTGGGCCACAGCAAATAAGGCTTTCCACCATTGCTAATCACAGTACAAATGCATTGTTAATACACCACAGGTGCTGTTTTTGTCTAGTGACTTCACTTCCATGCAATACCTTGGTGCAATAGCTGTTTTTACACAAACAAAGCAGACAGACAGCAGTACAATCCAGTGAAATGAAAGCAAAACTTTGCTCTCATAATACATGCATAAAACTAGCTATAACTATTATTACACAACTCAAAGTGTTACAAAGTTACAAAAGATCATATAGTGGTGAATTTGTAGCATATTCTTAGAATTTTTATACACAGTGACCAGTAAGTTGTCATTGACTGATTGATTATGCAAAACATTGCTTTTCATAATTGAGTATTAATAGTCCTCTCTGGTCAAAGCTTTTAATGAACCAGACACCTAGTTTCCAGCTACCAAGCTTAAACTAAAGCATTAACAGAGAGGTCATGGGGAATAATTTGGTGTGAAAATTGCAATTTATAAATAAATAACATCGCTCGGAACTTAAACATATGCCACTCAGATCTTGTAATAAATCTGAACCCAGACTCAGTGACACACCCCTCCTTTGACAGTATTAAGAATTTGTAGAAACTATAGATTTCAGTGGAGCAGACAGAAGTGCTGCAAACTTATATAGCAGTTACCAGCTCCTTTCCATTCTGTTATGCTGTATTGAGTTACTAAACTTAGTTTTGAGGCATGGAATTAATATTGGCTGTGATACAGTCAATACACTAAGGCTGATTTATCACCAGTTGTCTATTGTTCCTTCACATTGTTGAGGTCAGTGACTTTTCCAAATACAACTACTCAGTTGTGAAAACAATTGAAAAAAGTCTTAAATTAACAGCATTTTATTGCTGTTGTTTTCTTAAACATAGAATGTACTGCAATCTTGCAATTTCTGCCTAGTTAAACTCCTATTTCTGTGGCCTAAAAATGAATTCATAACTTCTCTCGAATTGGTAGAAAATATCATGCACAAACCAGCTGAAGGATTCATGCAATTTATTTACAATAGCTACATTATAAAATCAATCATAATACAGTACAATAAATGTTTCGAAAGGATTGAGAAATGGTGCTCAAAGGGCATTTCAAGAGTCAGATTCTCATGATGTTCATATTCAGACAATTGTTGATCTGTGGAATTCTTTCCCCCAGAAACAGTGGGATTTGGTCACTGAATTTCTTCAAAGTTGAGTTGTATATATTTTTGATAGTCAAGGGGCATACAGGGAACAGGATTTAAGATCACAACCAGATCAGCTATGATCTTATCAAATGGCTGAGCAGGCCTGAAAGACCTCTTGCTCCCAAATCCTATGTCCCTTTGTCCTAAAGCAAAAACAAAGAGGTTATAAATATTGTTCCAAGTCTTCTTTCCTAACATAGATAAAGCTACAGTCACATGGCTATTCCTGTCAATTATGGCATTATTGCAATACATCTATGATACTCATCAGAGGCACTTGGATACTGGTCACTGTTGGATTGCTGGTAAACACATCATTCATTCTACATATAAACAATGATTTCAATGACCAGTTTGTATGTTCTTTGCTTGAAGCTGGGGTATTATCCCATGACACCAGAAAAAAAGTTTCCTGCTCTTCTTCCAACATTGGCATTGGATATTTAATATGTGGATGTTCAACATGTATCTGAAAAGACAGGTGGTCCTACCTCTTTCCCCACAAAGGATGGCATCTCTGATAATGTAATACTTCCATAGTTGTATACATTTCCAGCCAATTTCAACATGCTGATCCGGGGCACTACTGAAGAGACAATCCAATCCTGGAATTATTCAATCTAGCCAAACTCCAGATGACTAAGGAGCAGATCAGAGGCTGGGAATTCTGTGGTGAGTAAATCACCACCTGGCCCCTCAAATAATCAATAGGTACAAGTTTGACGTATAATAGAATATTTGGATAAATGCAGGGTATCGTATTTTGGTACACCAAACAGGGACAGAACTTATACAATTAATGGTAGGGCCTTGGATAGGGTTGTAGAACAGGGGGACCTAGGGGTTGAGGTATATCCTTCTTTGAAGTTTGTATCACATATAGACGGTATAGAAAAAGGTGTTTAGCATGCTTGCCTTCATTGCTTAGTACTTTGAGTATAAGAGTTGTGAAGTCATGTTGATGTTGTTAAGGACATTGGTGAAGCCTCTTCTGGAGTATTGTGTCCAATCTGGTCGCTCAGTTACAGGAAGGATATTAAGCCAGAGAGAGTTCAGAAGATATATACTTAAAATGTTGCCAAGTATGGAAGGTATGAGTTATAAAGAAAGGCTGGATAGGTTGCGACTTTGTTCACGGCAGTGTAAGAGATTGAAGGGTGACCTTGTAGACATTTATAAAATCATGAGGGGTATAGCTGGGAATGGGAGGTGCCTTTTCCCTTGGATGGAGAGTTCAAGACTACGGAACATATTTGTAAAGTGAGAAGAGACAGATTAAAAAAAGAAGTGAGGGGCAAAGTTTTTACACAAAGGTTGGTTCGCATATGGAATGAACTTCCTGAGGAAGCACAGTTACAATGTTTAGAAGACATTTAGGTAATTACGTAAAAAGAAAGGTTTGGATAGATATGGGCCAGGAACAGGCAGGTGGGACTAGTTTAGTTGGGATTATGTTTGGCATGGACAGGTTGGACCAAAGGGTTTGTTTCCGTGCTGTATACCTCTATGACATGCCAGATCAGACCATTCCAACAATACCCAAAGAGCCACCTCCCAATAGTACGGACACTTCATAAGGACCTGCGGATTTGAAGAAAGCAGCTTACCACCATCTTCTCAAGGGCAGTTAGGGGCAGGCAATAAATTCTGGTCTAGCTCAGGATTCCCACATCCCAAGAACAAAAAACATGTTTCAAAAATTCAAACAGAAGAATTTTTAAAATAATTTTGTCGTACTCATTTAATTCTTTTGAAGATGAGGTGTGTCTGATCAAAGCAACAATGTTGTTTTTGTGCTATGACAGTGCAGATTACCACTTTCATTCTAAGATTACATTGCCGATATAAAGTTCTGTCCAGAAGAAGGTAATGATTCAGTCTGCAAGAAATACAGAATCTCTGGGGTAATTTAGTGCTATATCACCTGGTCATTTTTATGTACATGAAACGGTCATTACTGATACACAGTGAAAACCCACTTAACATGACACATTGGTTCAATGTACAATCAATGAGGATCAAAGAGATTAGTTACTAAAATAAGTTTCCCTTTGACACATGCACCATATAGCAGATGAAAGGATCAAGTTATATATGTTCTTCCTGATTAGAACAAGCAAAGCTTAACCTCCCTTTTGAAGTAAAGAACAAGCAGATGCTTTGTATAACTTTTGTTTGGGAAGAATAGTATTGCTTTACATAACCTGAATAAGTATGAGTAACAATTTGTGGAATACAGAGAGATGAGTTTGTTTGTATTTGCCACTATGATTTCACATGGAGATGGCAATGTTGGATTTGCAGTCTTCTTCAAATACTTTTGTTCTCAGGAGGTAGGAAGTCGTTTAATACAGTATTTATTGTCTGTGCCTCATTAACAGTCAAGATATTATCTAATCAATCTGTCAGGGTTGGTGTTGGATATTTTCTAATCAATTGCTCAGAGATGTTATTACGCATCTCTTGATCAGGTGGGACTTAAACCGAGGCTTCCTAGTTCCCAGATTGCAAAGCTCAAACAAGTAGAGATTACCCTCCATGAAGAATATGAGTGGACCAGTTGGAATTTTATGACAATCTACAAGCTTTCAATAGTCACCCTACCTGCTGCTCGGTTACAAAATTACCAGAGAAGGAAACTTGCCACCATCTTGTCTACAAGTGACTTGAGGCTCATCACAATGTGTTTGACTCCTAACTGTCCTCCAAAATGGTCCAGTGAGTTACTCAGTTCAAGGACTGAGCACTGATGCTCACATCTTAAAGAATAAAGAAAACAAAATACCGTTGAATTTAACATCAGAACTTGGTTCTGGTATTAGTACAGTCTACAACTAAAAACAGTTTGAAAATTTTCTTTGTAAAAAGACAAGCCCGATATTATTTATTGTAACATGCAAGTGATTAGTTTAAGTGTGATAGCTGTTTAAATGTTATTGTGTGGTTGTGTATGGATGGTAATTTGAAAGGGCTATTTTGTGTATGAATTGGATGGGGATTTTTATGTTGCTGCACAGACACACATAACTGATGAGTAGTTGATTAATGGGTCTATACTTTTTGGAGTTTTGAAGAATTAAAGGTGATCTCACTGAGACATACAAAATTCTGTAGGGCTTGACATGTTAGATACTGAGAGACTATTTCTACTGATTGTGGAATCTAACACACTAGCACACAGTCTTAGAAGAAGGAGCCAACTGCTTAGGATTGAGAGGATGAGAAGTTACTTTAATGAAAGGACTGTGAATCTTTGGAAATCTCTATCCCAGAGAGTGGCAGATGTTCTATTATTGAATATGTTTAAGGCTCTCTGGGAATCAAAGGATGCAGGATTTCAACTGGACAGTGGATGTGAGAGCCAAGGTCACTCATGATCGTATTGAATAGTACAAGTTCAATGAGCCATATCTTCTACTCTTGCTCCTTTGAAAGTTGGACATTCCACAAGGACCTGCCAATTAAATTTATATAGACAAAATAAAGTCTAGCCTTATAACTTCCGTTATATTAAATAGGTCTTCCAGCTTCCACAATATCAAAATGCATGCATTATTTGCCATAGTAAGACTATCCAGTAGTGTTCTTTATGAAGAAGTACACAGTACATTATGCTTGTTACAAATTTTTGCCTGAAATTGATTTACTATTGGCCTTTGCCAAGCCCTCACCTTTCCTCACAAATCTTTGACAATTGAGCATTCTTGCACATATTTCAACAGTGCACAAATAGGTCATGGCAGGAAGTGTTTTGTGGAGAGAGGTTTGCAGGGGGAGATTTGGCAGCAAAGGCATAGTTGGCTAGAAACAGAGTTGGCATATTTCCAAAAGGTGGAAAGATTAGCATCCAAAGTTAAAGCTCTCGGATGACTGAAGATAAAAAGGTTAAGACAGAAAAGATTCATGACATTTGCAAGATTTATAACAAAGTACAGAAGAGTTCTAAAAAAAAGGAGTATGACAAAAGATTAGTCATTAACATAAAAAGAAAACTGCAAAGTATTTTGCAAACTTATAAATAGTATAAGGTGGGATAGATTTGAGTGTACGCACAGGGAAGTCTTACTACAACTGTACATAGTGCTGGTGAGACCACATCTAAAAGTAATGTGAGCAGTTTGAGTCCCTTTATTGAAGAAAAGATATTATTTAATTGGAGCAATTCAGAGAAGGTTCACATGGATGATCCCCTGGTGTGAGGGGATTGTCTTACAAGTAAAGTTTAATTGCTAGTTGGATTCTACACATTGAATTCAGAAGAATGAGAGGTGATCTCATTGAAATATACAGAAGTCCTAAGGGGCTTCACTGTGTAAATGCTGAGAAAATATTTCCCTCTCATGAGATAGTCAAGGGCCAGAGGGCCTTGTCTCAAAATTAAGGGACACCAATTTAAAACTGAGATGAGGAAGAATTTCTTCTCTTAGAGGGTTGAGTGTCTTTGGAACTTCTTGTCAGAGAGAGCTGGGGGGGGCAGATTCCTTGTGTATATTTAAGGCTGAGATTGATCGATTATTGATCAGTCAGGGAATGAAGGGTTATGGGGTAACAGCAGGAAAGTGGATACTGTCCAATAAACCATCATTTTATTGAAGGGTGCAGTAGGCTTGATGGACAGAATAGCTTAGTTCTATTCCTAATTCTTACAGTCTTATCAACCAAACAGAAGACCTTGGGAAGCAAGAGGCATAGATAACTACACTGCAGTTGCTTTCACCACAGAAGGGAGTGCTGTTTAAATAACAGTAACACAGGAAGCGATAGAATATATTGCACAGGATAAAAAAATAATTTGATGCATCTGAAGGGTTGACAGTCTTCTGAGTAGAAAAGTCTCCTGGTTTGGTGAGAAGCATCGTCAATTATTAAATTGAGGAAAGAGGTAAAATTAGGGAAGCTGTAGCCACAAGATTTCAATCCTACTTGGATGTAGGAGGGACACCAGATAACTGCAGGATTGTAAATGTTATGGCCTATTTTAAAGAAATGGAGAGGGATTAACTATAGGCCAATCAGTCTATTGTCGATGGTTGAGGAACTCAGAGGCAACAATCTCAGATAAAGTTAATTTGCATTTTGAAAAGTACGGGCTAATAAACAAAAGTCAACGCAGATTTGTTAAAGGCAAATTGTCATTCCATTTGTGATATTAGATTAATTGATCATGTAACCAAAGCTTTGATGAGGGCAATGCAGTTAATGCTGTGCACAGGAACTCCTAAAAGGCAGCTGACAAAGTAGCACATAATAAACTCATTAGCAAAATTAAAGCCTCTCGTATTAAAGACAATGACAGCATGGATACAACATAAGGGATAGGAAAGAATTAGTGCTTTTCAATTCTTACTAATGACCTGATATAAACACGGAACATTACAGTGCAGTATAGGCCATTCAGCCCTCGATGTTGCGCCGACCTGTGGAACCAATCTGAAGCCCATCTAATCTATCCTATTCCATTTACATCCATATGTTTATCCAATGGCCATTTAAATGCTCTTAAAATTGGTGAGTCTACTACTGTTTCAAGCAGGGCATTCCACACCCCTACTACTGAGGAAAGAAACCATATCTGACATCTGTCCTATATCTATCACCCCTCAATTTAAAGCTATGTCTCTTCGTGCTAGCCATTGCTATCCAAAGAAATAGACTCTCACTGTCCATACTATTTAACATTCTGATTATCTTATATGTCTCAATTAAGTCACCTCTCAACCTTCTCTCTAATGAAAACAGCCTCAATTTCCTCAGCCTTTCCTCATAAGACCTTCCCTCCAGACCCGGCAACTTTCTGGTAAATTGCCTCTTGAACCCTTTCCAAAGCTTCCATCCATCCTATAATGCAGTGACCATAACTGTACAACTGACCGCACCAGAGTTTTGCACAGCTGCAACATGACATCATGGCTCTGAAACTCAATCCCTCAACCAATAAAAGCTAACACACTGTTTGCCTTTTTAACAACCCTATCAACCTGGATGGAAACTTTCAGGGATCTACGTACATAAAAACAGAGATCTCTCTGCTCATCCACACGGCCAAGAATCTTACCATTAGCTCAGTACTTTTTGTTCCTGTTGCTCCTTCCAAAACTGAATCACCTCACACTTTCCACATTAAATTCCACTTGCCACCTCTCAACCCAGCTTATCTATGCTTATCTGTAACCTGCAACATCCTTCGGCACTGTCCTCTGTCCAACCTTAATGTCATCCGCAAATTTACTAACCCATCCTTCTACGCCCTCATCCAGGTCATTTATAAAAATGACTAATAGCAGTGGACCCAAAACAGATCCTTGCGGTACACCACTAGTAACTGAACTCTAGGATGAACATTTCCCATCAACCACCACCCTCTGTCTTCTTTCAGGCAACCAATTTCTGATCCAAACTGCTACATCTCCCTCAATCCCATACCTCCATATTTTGTGCAATAGCCTACTGTGGGGAACCTTATCAAAGGCCTTACTGAAATCCATATACACCACATCAACACTTTACCCTCATCCACCTGTTTGGTCACTTTCTCAAAAGAACTCAACAAGGTTTGTGAGGCATGAACTACCCTTCACAAACCCGTGTTGAGTATTCCTAATCAACTTATTCCTTTCTAGAGGATTTATAAATCCTACCTCTTATAACCTTTTCCAACACTTTACCCACAACTGAAGTAAGGCTTACTGGTCTACAATTGCCAAGATTGTCCCTACTCCCCTTCCTGAACAAGGGGACAACATTTACTATCTTCCAGTCTTCTGGTATTATTCCTGTAGACAATGATGATATACAGATCATACGCAAAGGCTCTGCAAACTCCTCCCTGGCTTCCCAGAGAATCCTAGGATAAATCCCATTCGACCCAGGGGACTTATCTATTTTCATACTTTTCAGAATTGCTAACACCACCTCCTTGTGAACCTCAATCCCATCTAGTCCAGTAGCCTGTATCTCTATTCTCCTTGACAATATTGTTGTTTTCGCCAGTGTAAATACAGATGACAAATATTTATTTAGCACTTCTATCTCTTCAGACTCCACGCACAACTTCCCACTACTGTTCTTGATTGGCCCTAATCTTACTCTACGCATTCTTCTATTCCGAAAGAAAGCTTTAGGGTTTTCCTTGATTCCATTTGCCAATGACTTCTCATGTCTCCTCCTAGCTCCTTTTAGTTCTCTCTTTGGGTCTTTCCTGGCTAGCTTGTAACTCTCAAGTGCTCTAACTGAACCTTCGGGTCTCATCCTAACATAAGCCGCTGCCTTCCTCTTGACAAGAGATTCAACTTCCTTAGTAAACCACAGCTCCCTCACTTGACCACTTCCTCCCTTCCTGACAGGTATATAACTTATCATCAAGGACACGCAGTAGCTGTTCCTTGAACAAGCTCCAAATTTCAATTGTGCCCATCCCCTGCAGTTTCCTTCCCCATCCTATGAATCCTAAATCTTGCCTAATCTCACCATAATTCCCTTTCCCTCAGCTATAACTCTTGCCGTGCTGTATATACTGACCGCTTTTCATCACTAAAGTAAACATAACCAAATTATGGTCATCATCACCAAAGTGCTCACCTACCTCCAAATCTAACACCTGGCCAGGTTCATTATCCAGTACAAATCCAATGTGGTTTCACCTCTTGTTGGCCTATCTACATACTGTGTCAGGAAACCATCCTGGACACATTGGACAAAAACTGACCCATCTAAAGTACTCAAACTATAGTACTTCCAGTCAATATTTGGAAAGTTAAAGGCCCCATAACAACTACCCTGTTACTCTCATTCCTATCCAGAATCATCTTTGCTATCCTTTCCTCTACATCCCTGGAACAATTTGGAGGCCTATAGAAAACTCAGAACAGGATGACTTCTCCTTTCCTGTTTATAACCTCACACGCAGAGTATAATGATAAAGTTTACGAATGTATAAATTCAGAAATATAGTAAAGAATGAAAAATATACTAATAGATTTCAGGAGCACATACGCAGTTTAAAATTGATCTGTTGATTCTATCAAAGTTGCAAACTGGGAAGTAATACATTTTGGTTGGAAGAATGAAGAGAGCAATGTGAACCAATGGAGCAATTTTAAAAAGAATCCTGCAACAGAAAGACTTGTTTGATTATGAACACAAATCTTTAAGGCATGACAAATTGAGAACCTATTAAAAATGATAAGCATATGGTATCCTTGGCTTTATTAATTGAGGAACAGAAAACAAAAGCAAGGATATTATACTTTAGAAAGAATGTCAATTCTTTTTGAAGGCGCAGAAAACACTTATTATAGTAACATCCGGATTAGAAGACTGAAAAGGATGGGGTTGTTCTCAGCGTAGGAATCCAAGAAAAGATTTGATGGAGGGTTTGAAATGATTAACGGTTTTCATAGAATAAATAAGGAGAAACTGTTTCCATGACTGAAGGTTAGCAAATAGAGGGCACAAATTTTAGCAAAAGAACCAGAGGAGTTTTTTTTTGCAAATCGAGATGCTGTGATACAAGTAAGCTGTTTGAAAGAGACGTGGAATCAGAATCAATGCTAACATTCAAAATGGAATTAGATGAGGGAAAAGGAGAGCTGTGAGAGTGGGGAAACTTAATTGAATACATTTGCAAAGAGGCAGTATAGGCATGATGGGCCAAATGTCTTTAGCTGTAGCCATCCAAGAAGTCACTTTTCGTTTCCCCACTCCTTTTTCTAACTTGCTGTTCCACTGAACTCTAAATGCTCAGATTATAATAGGCTTCTTAGGGATTAGGCGGAACTTCTGTTTAAATTCACTGAGGGTCCACAGTAGTAGCCTGAAATAAATGATGGGAAATTCAATGTGCTCCGAATTTGCAAGGGTGATTTAAGTGTGAAAAATATGTTCTGTGCAGAATGCTCTACAGAAATCCACAAGACATCAGACCCAAATGGAAAACAGTAGACAGTAGGATCTCAATGGAATCAAGTGGTGTTGCTATTGGAATTCTGATCATAACTCACCTGACTTAATCCAGCTGTAATGATGTCATGGACTAAAACATTTCCCTTGGATGAACAAGTAAATTAAATACAACCACAGTTCATATTAACCTGAAATGTGATGCCTGAAAGATGGGTGGAACAAAATCCAGTAGCAATTTCCAACAAGGCCATATCTACATAATAAGAACTCAATTTCACATGGTGCCTTTAACATAATAAAGCATCAAGAAATGTTATGAAACAACATTTGACACAGACACAAGACAAAATTAGAGGAGATAGCAAAATGTTTGGTCAAAAAAGGTTTTATGAAGCATTTTATGAGAGAAAAACAGTACAAGAGACAGAGAGGGTATTCAGATCTTAGAACCTGGGTAGCTGATGGCATAGTCATCAATGGTGGAGCAATTAAAATTGGGGTTTATCACTAGGTCAGAAATTGCAGCAGTGTAAATATCTTTAAAGAACTGTGTGGCTGGAGGGAGAGAACAGCTCAATTTCATTGCTGTTTTAATGACAAAGTGCGTTGTTACTCTACTCCCTCTAATCCATGCTTCCATAAGAGACAATATTTCCCAGTTACCAAGGAGGCCAAATAAATACAGAACTATTGATTTATTATCATCAAAACTTATGAAGATGCAATACTGGTTACCCCACACAGTCAGTATTATGAAAGTATACATGTTTATCCCTTGAGATAACCCAAAACAGAGAGGAAAAGAGGAAACAAAAGTAGTATTTCTCTGCAGAAGCTCACTTTTTTTTTTAAGCGAAGTAATACTCTCTGGCTTAGAGTTATTCTTGAAGGCAAAAGGATATGATGTAAAATTTTCTGAAGTACGTTATTCTGATTTTCTAGCACATTAAAGATGTCTCAACACGTTTGAAGCATATTGTGAAAAGGCGAAAGTGAGAAGCCGGATGTTGTACACATTGATAAGAATGACATTATTACGGAGCATAACAGATTAGGTAGAAGGTTAAAAACAGAATATCAAAAGTAGTAATCTCTGGTTTACCTCTGGTGCCAAGTTCTAGTGAGGGAAGGATTGAAATGAGAGGGGAGATAAGTCAATGGCTTAAGAGGTGATGCAATCTACAGGGAATCGGTTTCTTGGATCACTGGGATCCCTTCCAAGACAGGAGGGGTTTCACCTGAACTGGAAAGGGGCAAATATCCTTGTGGAGAGATTTGCTAGTTTTATTTGGGAGAATACAAACTTTTGGAGGAGGGATGGAGGTTCCTAAATCACAGTAAAACGAAAAAAAAAAAAGGTGAGGACGGTTCTGAATCAGAAAAGAGCAAGCTAATTAAAGAAGACAGCTAAGAGCAAGTCAGAGAATGAAATAACTGAAGAATTAAAATGCATTTATTTCAATACAAGAGGTATTTTTGGTAAGGCTGGACTTAGAGCATGTATGGAAACATGGGCACTGGGATGTCATAGCCATTACAGAAACAACATTTAAAAGACATTTGAATAAATTAATGAATAGAAAGGTTTGGAGGGATATGGACCATGCACACGCAGGTGGAACTAGTTTAGTTTTGCAACATGGTTGGCGTGGACTGGTTGGACCAAAGGTTCTGTTTCCATGCTGTATGCCTCTGGGTGGTCAAGTCACTAATTAAGCATGGTCATCTTTGGTTTCTTGGCAGGCACAGTTGCTTAGAAAATACAAATAGGTTTTACCCTTAACTCATCGAGATGATTCTTTTTAGAAGGGAAACATCAGGTGGATACACCTTCCATTATAGAGTTCTTGTTTCCAAACTAATTCCAGAAAGCAGCAGGCAGGGTCAAACCTAAAAACTTCCTGTTACATACACTTCTACCCATCAGTCCAATTCATTTTGACTACTCAACAGCTATATTAGCAGAGGCATCAATATGCAATGTCAACAAATTTCCTTTGACATTGCACCCAATTGTAAGAAGTCTAATCTATAGTAATGCAGATATGAATCTCCAGTTGCAATTAAGTGTTTGGAGCTAATTTTAATTGGGAATTTTAATGTAATTGGAAGAATCTTTAAAAAAGCAATCTCTTCTGCTTCCCTCCCTTTTCCTAGCATACAGTGCAGGCCTAACATCCTCTAAGGCTTCCCTTTTCCCTCATACTGAATTAATATTTTCCCCAGCTTCTCCCCCAAATAATCTTATGGCTTTCTTCAATGAACTTAGTGTGCCTCAACTCTTGCTCTCTAGACTCTATTCCCACTAAACTGGTCAATTAACTTAGTTTCTGAGCTTCTAAGTTAGCTGATGTTAGAAATCGACAAGAGGATCAGGAATGCGGCCTCAACTCTTGCTTGCCTCACGACTCAAGTATGGACAAATCCCAAGCACACTGCTGTATGGCAGTGAAATGCGGACTACATATGCCAGACAGGAGAGAAGACTGAATAGCTTCCACTCGAGGAGTATCTGCCTTATCTGAGCAAAAAAATGTGTCCAACGCAGCAGTCCTGTCTCACACTGGCCTTCCCAGCATGTACACTCTGCTCAGTCAGTGGAGACTGCGCTGGCTGGGCCACATCCTCATCCTAAAGGATATCTGCTATGTAGAGTTTGCATCCGGGAAGAGACCCACTGGGTGCGCTACAAGGACGTCTGCATGAAGGTGCTTGATATCATTACCGAGTCCCTGGAATGGCTTACAGCTGGCCGCATGAGGTGGAGAAGCACCCTGAGCCAACACCTCAAAACAGGGGAAAAGAAGCTGATGAGCGCTGCAGCAGACACCAAGGAAGGAATGCAGCAACTCGAGCAGATCAACGACCACATACAGATGCGATCTCTGCGACTGGGACTGTCACTCCAGCATTAGTCTCTTCAGTCACAAGGGACATTGCTTCAGGGAAGCAGAAAGAACAACGAGGATGCAACCCATGGTCAGCCATTAACCGAAGGGGGCCTCTCTCACAAGTTAGCTGAAATAATAAATGGTTTATTAGTTCCTGTTCCTCTTAATTTTATATCTATCAAAATCATCACTCTCAAAACAACAAATCCTTTACCGGTCTAGCTCAGCAAACTACTGCCCCATCTGAAATGTTCCTTTTCTTTCCAAAGTCCTTAAATATGTTGAGGCCATCCAAATCTATTCCCAACTTTCAGAACTTCTCCAATGAGGTTTCCACCCCATCACAGTATTGAACAACTCTTAACATTTGAATTACATTTTAGTTGATAGTGGAAAAAAAACTGAAAAACTCCACATTGAAATGTTGGGTTCTTGATATAGTTGACCGTGGCATTCTACTCCAATCCCTGTTTGTCAGCCAGGACTGCAGATTACTGACTTCACTTCCATTTGTCCTATTATAGCCAGAAAATAACATGCAAGGTTTTTATTTCTCAAGCCCACACTGTTGTGACTAGTGTAACTAAATAGTCTTTATTTTAAATTGAATACACATTATTTTATACAACAGATACTTGCTGACTTCATCAGGCCAAGAATGCAAGTGAATGTACATAAATTTCCTCCCAGAAAGGATTTTTGACTTAAAATTTTTAAAGTTTTTTTTAATTCAAAACATCTTTCACAGGTTTATATCAGCTCAGTCATAATCTATGCATGTTATATTACAGACTATTGATACATGGACATTCTCCTTTCAGATACAAAAAAAACACTGTTGGATTTGGCAGATATCACTTTCAGCATCGGTGAAGTTTGATGAATTTCCCATAGCAGATCCCTGTATTCATTATTTTGGATTCCAGTCTTTCATATCTATTTTCAAATGTAAATTGATCTTCGCATAACTTACGACCCACTGTCTTCTCATCTTAATGCTTCCGCAAAGGAACAGGTGTTAGAGTAAAAATGTGTTGCATTTTAAGGACTTAGCAATATGCATAAATTTAGGGTGTGCACTTGCTTTGTTCTGTATGGTAAACCAGTCAAATCCATTCTAAACAGAATCTATTGTATAAATTGTTAGATTCAACACTCCCTCGGAGTCCAGAGTAAATATCTCCCATTTTAAAAATAAAAACACAGGGTGATCAATGAAGCTTGTTTGCCTTCTATTGTCACTGCAATTACATGGCACAATGCTAATCAAACTGTTGAGTAATTTTGCAACTGATCTCTATTAGTTAATCTACTGATGCAGACAAGACACAAGGAATACCCCAGGAGTGCAGAGCTTTGAGAACCATATGTCCAAAGTCACCTGTTTCTTCCAAGGAAATCACAAATCATGCAAATGCTAAATGTTATTTTCAACATGACCTTGCTACTGAACTCATACTAAGCGAGTACTCTCATGGAATAATAATTACATGCTTGAGAAACATTAGTTACTTAACTCATTGAATAGTATTTTCTTGCTCTGCATTATATAGGATCTCTCTCAAAGAGCCTTTAAAAATAAATTCTAAGACACAATTAGTATTGGTCTATTAGCTTGAAACCAGTAGAGTTTCCAAAAAGATGCAACAGGAAGAATAGAACTGAAGCAAATAAATTACTTCAATGGCAGTGAATGATAACTGAATTACACTTTCATCCACAACAACATTTTTGTGCATGCATTCATTAAATTAAAATGAAATAAAATCAGAATATGTTGGATCTTACTGAGCCAAGTATTTTCTTTAAAATTCACGCTCAGGAAGTGGCCCATCCAAAATTCACCAACAAGGCCAACCAGCATTTCCTGTCTGAATTTACCTAACGAGATGGGGGTGAATCATCTTCCTGAACTACAGTGGCTTGGATGTTGAATTTGTGTCCTTAACATTGTTGAGCAAGATTACTTTTCATTTTAACAGGCAGAATAATCACTAGCGAACCAGGGACATTTCAAGACTTTTTTTGGTTTTAAATTAAAGCATGTTTCAGTTAAAGCAAGATACAAGGCATTCCACTCATCTGCTTGACATCCCTTCCTTAATCATTTACCCAGTGCAAAAATTTTGATTTAAATCTTCACTGAATATCTGTATGCTCTTCATTGTTTCTGCACTTTTAAAAGTTATTTGCCTCCGTGTTCATAACCTAAACTTACAATACTGCAGTCAAATCCACATGATTGCATTACCAGGTCATAATTCTTATTATGCTTTTGTAGGTTCTTTACTTTCACATTACTCGTAATCGGTATCTTTTCATTAAGCTTTTCTGTAGAGTCATATTAATGATGCCAACATTTACAATCTGATCACTGATGAAAACTGGATGATGTAAATCAGCCAGAAGGAACCAATTTGCCTATAAATAGGAGACCGATGAATTGCCACAACATTTTATTTTGGGGAATTAATGTTTTCTACAACAACTCTGAAACATGTAAAATGGTTTTGTTTCTTATTCTGATACACAGATGCAAATAGTCAATTGTACAATTACATCTTTTCAGTCTTCAAGAATTGAAACAAGAAAGTATAAAGTAGTACATCTTCTGCCTGTAAGAATTATGGGATCCAAATTAATTTTTGGATCCAAACAGTGGATCCAAATTAACTGTTTCAGTTTATATTGAAGTTGAATGGTAAGATTGGAAATGCACCTCTGGCATGGGTGAGGCAGATTTAATCTTCAACTTCAAGATGGAATTAGATAGATATGCAAAGAAAAATTATAGGGCTACAGAGAAAAGGGAAAGATGGTGATAGAACTAGTAAAATTGTCTTTGCAGCAAGAGGGCATGAAGGTAATAGGCCAAAAGACTTCTGTAGTACTGTAATAAAAAAGTTAAGGTTGCCATAATGCCAGAGGACTACAAGACTGCTCTCTCATTAGAGAGAAACGTGTTGGTGGATTAATCAGAACGTCACCACACCTCAAATGAGTAGGAGAGTCCATCACAGTTGGTGCAAGATTTGAATCCACACCGTTAGCTTCACAAATCAGCAGTGCAGCTAACTGAACTAACGAACATCCTTTTGTACTGTAAAATGTATGACTAGGTGGTCAATATCATCTTGACAATCACTTTTAGGTAAATTCGACACTGAAGTTTAGCACAAGCAAGCGGAAGATCTCCAACTCAAGTGATTTTGCTCCTTTAACTTGCGTCTAACAATACTGTTGTTCAATCTCTGTTACGCTGAGAACTCCAAATAAGCAGAACCGAAATACATAAGAATCCGAGGTAATAGTAAAATGAACGGAAAACAAAAAGAAGCGATTCCTCAGCTCAACCAACTTTTTATAATGTACACAAAATCAATAAAAAACAGAAAGACATTAAAAGGGGGCACAAATACACAAAAGTAACAGAATTGATCGTAATAGCTTACATCCATGTAAATTACAGTTTAAGTAATAAACCAACTGTAATCGACAACCTTCAAAATAGTCTCACTTTATTCTGTCGTAAGCGTTCAAATATCCAACAGCAGTAGCAAGCTCTTCTATTCTACCTGTACTTTCAGGGAGATGGCAGGAACCTCATTTCCAACGGGACAATATGCGATGTTTTAGTTATGCTGTGGGATATCTACTATATCAAAAACCCACACACTCCTCAGTGAAATTATTAGTTTCTGAACACAGGCTCCAACAACATCTCAGCAAACCACCATTTTGAGGCTATAAACAAGCTGCAGGTGTTGCATGCCGGTATTTGTAGTTCCCCACGCTGCTCCCTTTCTATCTGTCCATAAGGACGCAAAACACACGAAAACTACAATATCGCTGAAGGCTCGCGCACCCACTCTGCGTTCCTTTAACTTCGCCTCCGCGACCTACAGACTACATCCCCCAACAGCCCACGCGCGTCTAAGCGCGTGCGCTCTCGTTTTTAACGGCGTCCCTGGCGGCCTGCGCATCAGGTGCAGTTGGCGTGGTGTACCCTGGGAGTCGTAGTCTTCTATCCCCCAGCGTCTCCTATCCCCTGAACGTCCTAGCCGCGGGGCCGTGGACTCCAATCCCCGGCCTGCCTTGCGACGGCCGGGCAGCCATGGCGGCGGGCTGTTTTGCGGAATTGCAGGACCCCCCCTCTGGCGGGTAATTGCTCGGCTGCTCGGTTTTCATTGTCTGTGAGGGAAGAGGGAGAGAGACAGAAAAAAAAAATTTGAAAAAAATTAAAATTCGAATCGTTTTCTTTCGGAAAAAAATCTATAAATTTGACAAAAAAAAAAGAACCGGAGCCGATGGAGAGAAACGAGCCGAACTCATGCCAAAACCCCCGGCCCTTTGAGAGAAAAAAAGCAGGCGAGAGACGGTGATGAGGAGATTAAAATCTCACCTCCCCCCTCACAGGCTGGCAGGATTGTTATAGGAGAGCGGCGGAAAAAAATAACACCCTCCCCGGGCTAGTGAGCGGCACCGAGCGAGTACCGGGGCTTTGATCTCGGCGAAGCCTCCTCCTCCTCCTCCTGCTGCTGCTGCTGCTGCCTCCCCCCCCCCAAAGCTCCGCTTTAATTCCCGTCGCGGCCGGCGATGGCTCGGGCTCCGGCGCCCGACTCTCCGGAGATGGGAAAGAAGAGACTGTAGAGAGAGAATATATATCTATCTATATTATATATCTATATCTATAAAATAAGGATTGATTTATCTCGGGAGCTCTCCCTGACCTTTTTTTTTATTTATTTGGGGAGTTTTTTTTCCCTGTGAAAGATTATTATGGCTAAAACTCCGAGTAAAAGCGGCGGTTTGAGGACTGGCAGGAGTTTCCTGGATGAGCTGCGGCACTTTCACAGGAGTAAAGGGTAAAAAAAATAATTTCGGCAGAAAATAAATGCAACTTTTAATCAGCGGAGGGGGGTGGGGGGTGGAATACAGACACGAATTAACCGTTTAACAGTTGTAGGAGGGAAAGGATAAGGTGTGTGGTGGTTTTATTCAGGGGCCTTCAAAGGCTTTCTCTTGTCACTCGGTTACCAGAACAGTGAGCAAAGGCGACAGGCGCCGAGAATTAATTTATTGTGAAGGATGAAATATGTTCACTTTGAAAAAGTTTTTGTATAAATAACGAAAGGAACTTGAGCAGCAGAGGGGCTTGAACATTAACTGGCTGCCTTTCTCGTCGTCTTTTACCACCATGTGCCAGCAGTAATTCTTGGCAAAAAAGTATTTTTGTCTAATTTTCATCTTCACATTTTTTTTTTACAAAACATAATTGGAATTGCATTATTCTTGCATTCTATTGCTCAGTTGCTGTAATTATCTGTCAGGTTGAGTAGGGAGGGGGCTTATCCATCGCAATGTGTGGGAAGAAAGTAGAACTTTAAAAATACTCTTCCACTTTATCTCGATTTTTAAAATCATTTCAGTTGTTTCACCTTGAATTCAGAGCGACTTAAAATTATCATTTTGGGGGTGAGTAAATTTAACACCAGCATTAATTAGCTTGGAGAATATATCATTCAATATTTGCAACAATAAATAAAACATCTTATAACACATTTTCCCAAACTTTCAGTGGGGCATTCCTTTGTGTTTTAAGGTGCAAGTGCCCTTTTTAACAATTACTTAAAATTACCTTTTAAAAATGTGGAGCTGAGACTTATTTTTAATGTTTTTAGGACATCCTTTAGAAAGATCCCAATAATCGGAGGGAGAGAGTTGGATTTGAGTGCTTTATACAGCAGAGTCACCTCACTCGGGGGATTCGCCAAGGTAACAATTATACAATAATAAAAATGTTAGATAATGATGCAGTTTCTAAATAAAGGGCTATAGTTGATGTCCCATTAATTGAGATTTAACCCTTTTTGAACACGTTTCATGTGTACGCTTTATTTACTGTTGGCACTATTTTTATTTGCTTTAAGGCAGATAAAATATTAGTTGGTATGAGTTGCTTAAATTTGTTTTTAGAAACCATTTCCACTGTTGACAAACTCAATTTGGGAACCTGTGGGTCTCAAACGGCTGCAGATGGGGACTTGCATATATGGCTGGAGAAGGGGACTCGCATTTAGCTAATATTTTCAGTTTAACAAACTTGTAGATCCTTAATAATTAGTCTTTCTATATAGTTATCTAAATATATGGAAAATAAAACTTAGTTATGAATAGTTATTTTAAAGTCTGGTTTCCAATTAGGTTTCAATGAATTTGACGTAATCCATACAAAATATGTTAAACAAAAATTAAAAATAAGATTGCTAAACATTACCTTAAGGAAACCCAGCGGTTGGGGGTTTTTTGAAGGTATTTCATATGATTGTTTAAGAGATTATCCTTTTTGCGAAACGGAACGGCTCGTGTGAGCCCTTTAAGGCCTGTGTCTCCCAGTGTAGAGTGAGGGAGCGAGTGAATGAAACTGAAAATTAGCGACTCTGTAACATCAATAATGTGAGCGAGACGTACAGCAGTGCAGTGACGATCGTTAAGAGTCTACAATCCAACCGTCTGCTGTAGTTGAACTGTTCTTAAAGGGTATAGATTGCGGGTATTTGTTTAATAAAAAAAAGGGTTGTTAGGCTTCAAGCCCAGCTAGGCCTTGTGGAGGCCTCAATCAACATAAATTGAAATCAGAATCTGCAAAAAGCATTTGAGACTGTTAAACGGAATTTTCTCTGAACTTTAGAGTTTGATTAGTAAATTTTATAGCTTGTATGTTAAATGTTTGGACTACTGAAAATTGGATAACATAATGTTTTTCATATTGTTTGTTGAAATGAACAGATTATCTGTATTTTCCCCTACATACTATGGCATAGGGGCATCGAAAATGTAGTCTGTTTGAAACTCAAGTTATCATAAAATTGAGTTACTTCACTCCTTCCCCCCCCACCCCCCAAACAAAATCTTACATCAAACTTGGGGATGGAGGGGGGTGGGTGGTGGGAGAAAGGAATGTATTCTGAAAAGGGGAAATTTAATGATTTAATTGGCTGAGGTGATAATTTAGCATTCACTTGAACAAACTAAAATTACTTTTCTTAGCTTGCAGCTGCTTTTACATCAGTTGTAATGATAGCTGCAATTGTAGCTTCCATGTATGAGATTATTTTATTGTCTTGAATTTGCTATAATATTGTACAGTAAGTTAATGAAGGATTTAAGGTCTTTAAGAGATAAGATGTATTGAGGGATTTTAGTGCAAAGGAAAGAACTTTAAATTTGAGGATGTGGGTCAACAGGCATGAACATGTTGAATAAGTGGGGTTTAATGCACGTCGTGTTTTGTCCTGCAAAATTTTTGTTGAGCCCAAATTTATGTCAGGTAGAGGGCACGGGAGCATTGAAATAGTTGAGTCTAGAGATAATCAATAATAGTAACTTGCATTTATGTAATGCCTTTAACATAGTCCCTTAATGAATTTGGGCAGTCACATGAGGGATATTGGGTAAAGAATATAGTAACTTTTAATGCAAATCTTAAGAGTAAGAAGTTTGGGGTCTTAACTAAAAGCATGAACAGCACATTAAAGTAAGGGTACGGTTTTTTTCAGTAGAAGATGGGCTGAGTAGAGAAGGTAGAGAAGGTAGACAAGGCATAGGATGCTAAGATTGCAAATACTTTAGCCTGCGATTGTTGATGGGGTTGAAATCTCGTGAAAGAATTGAGTTTGTGGTGGTCTGAAGTCAATGGCTTTTGTCTTTATGATATTTAATTGGAGGAAATTGCTGCTTATCCACAATTGGATGTTGGGCAAATCAGTTGACAGCACAGGCTGGATGTTGGCTGAATCAAGAGAATTAATGGTGAGGAAGAACTGAGTGTCATCAGCCTGTCCTCATGTCTTGGGGTCATTTTAATGTGGAGAATGTTGTAGGTCTAGGACATATCCTTGGGAAACTTCAGAGGCAATGGTGCCAACACATTATTAATGCATCTACATAGATGGAGCAGAAGCAACATATTCAAACTGGACAAAAAGTACCTTTCAAAGGAAATGCTTGATTTTATATATGGTTTTTTTTGGTAGGCAAAGCTATTAATAACTGGAATATGATTTGAAATGCTAAATTTGTATGTCAATCTGGAGCTATATATTAGACTGAATTAGATTGGCCAGTCAGTCGCCATAAAGTATACAACTTGTGCATTTTCTGGAAGCTTTTCCTGTACTCCATTTTGTTCCATTGTTTTGACAGCCTGTTTTGGTCATTTTAGATTTATTTTGTCATTTTTGGCCTGTTCCATAGTGCATATCTAAATGGGAAATGAGAGTTCAATTCAATTTTATGGTGGTGGTACAGAATTGACTAACTGTTGTATTTTTATTGGTATGAAGGTAAGAATACATGATCACGATTGGGTAGAAGCAATGTGTTAACTGTATTAATGTGGGGCCCTGTTGGGTTGGCTATCATCAACCTGTTTTTCAATTCAAGGAAAGAAAATGCCCTTTTTTGGGCAACTTTCCAATTGCCTTTGTTCACATTCCCAGTTTAAATTTCTAAATGCATGTAGGAACATCCAAGCTCTCATTTAAAATTTCTGTACATTTGAGAGCATTTTGAAAAATTATTCCCTCTTCTGTTGCCAGACGATGCTTACTGGCTCTCTGTCATGGTGGCTTAGATATTGGCAGCCCTCAGTCAGTTTACCTTACTAGCTACTTTTTAAGGGCAATCTGCATTGAGAGTGCATGAAAAATGGGTCTAGGTCTAACTTTGTCCTCTTTTGCTGTCTGCACAGGCATATTTCCCAGTAATGCAGCTATGCTGTAATCAGATGTGGAACATCTGATTTTTGTTCCTCATCCCATCAGTTGTGATCCACTGTGTTCTCATCAGCTAAGCTCGCACAAGACAAAAATTATGGTGCTGGAAAAGCACAGCAAGTGAGGCAACATCCAAGGAGCAGGAGATCCCTGATGAAGGGCTAATGCCCGAAATGTCAACTCTCCTGCTCCTTGGATGTTGCCTCAACTGTGTTTTCCAGTGCCACGCTTTTCGACTCTGACTGCCCAGAATCTGCAGTCCTCACTCTCTCCCAAGGTAGCCCAAGGCTGAGTGTGGCCTCTAATGTTCATTATTCTCCTAGATAAACTTACCAGTCAGGTTACTGGGCAAGACAACTTGACAACAACTTTTACTAATTGTTTTGAGATGGTGACATTCCATGTGGATCATTCGTGCTGTGTTTCGTATTGAAACTTGTCAAAAATGTTTGACTTTGTTCCACATTGGCTTGTAGATTATTTGAGTGCAGCAGATTCAAGAGATTACTTATCCTTTGTGATTTTAATTCCATCTCAATACTTCAGCCTTTTAATTTTCCAGGTTCAGTCTTCCTATTGCTCCTTAATCTCTCTATGACCACTCCTTTGGCCTTAGTATCTTGTGATTGCAAATCTGATTGTGCCATCACTGGTAAGGACATCTGAGCTTTGGGTATCAATCTCTAACTGCTTCCTCTTTCCAAGGCTCGTCACCCCAGTCCCACTAATTTTTTTTTTGCTTTCCACCCCCCTCCTGACTATAGCTAATCTGCCTGCAAGTCAGTTACATGTGCACTTCAGTTTTATTTCTGCAGTTGCTGACTTGATCGTTCACATCTTCACCTCCATGCTTGATGTCATAGTCTCCATTAAAAGCATTGCTATCTCTCTCTAATCCATTAAGTCAAAGCATTGTCTGTACAGTTGACAATTCATTCTCAGATCTGGCTGGACCACGGAAACTGTTGTTTGATCTTCTGTCAAAACAACTCATCTAATCCTAGATCATTCAGGAATACAAAAGTTTCCCTGACATCTCCACTGTACAGCATCCTAAATCCCTATCCCTGCTTCCTATGTTCACAATCTCTAAGAAGTGGGAAGAATTTGTGAGCTACTTTGTTGCTAAATGAAGGCCAACTCTTTCCGTTTCCTCCACTTTAAGTCAGCAGACAAAAGGTTTTCTAAGGCTTTCACTGCCATATTTTTAAATTATCTTTCTGTAGTTTCTCTCTTTGTCACCTCAAAGTTCATCTTACTCATAAGTGTGATCACTTGTTCCCTTCATTCTATACCCATTAATTTGATAACTGCTCAACTTCCACCCCTCATCCCAATCTTCGCCGATTATTATTTGTTCTCTTTTCACTTGCTATCCTTCTCTCCTTTTAATTTGCTATCATCTCTCTCAAAAAACAGTCAACCTTTTTTATTACTATTAAACCTTTCCCATCAATTCTCCTCTTAAGTTTAAGACAAGCATTAGAAAGCTGTGTCCCTGGTAAATGACAGCTTTGCTAATGGAAGAATTCTTTTTCTACCCACCCCTCATGACCTTAATCCAATCCACTCAGGCCATCACTGCTCAAACCAAAACAGCCCCAGCTTCTCCAGTTTTTCCTAATAGCTCAGACCCTGCAGCCTAGATTGAATCCTGGTAAATCTCCTCTGCAACCTTTTTAGTGCAATCACATCCTTTCTATAATATGGTAACTAGAACACTGCAGTATTCCAGTTCTTTACTCAGTCAAGTTCTCTCCAGCCAAATTGTCTTTTCTACCTACAGGGATCTGTGTGTATGTGCACCAATATCCCTGTGATTTCTAGATTGAATTCTAAACATATGAGGATTTAACATAGGAGGTACAGTTAGTTAGTTTGCAGATGACACCAAAATTGGAGGTGCAGTGGACAGCGAAGAGGGTTATGTCCGATTACAACAGGATCTGGACCAGATGGGCCAATGGGCTAAGAAGTGGCAGATGTAGTTTAATTCAGATAAATGCGAGCTGCTGCATTTTGGGAAAGCAAATCTTAACAGGACTTATACACTTAATGGTAAGGTCCTAGGGAGTGTTGCTGAACAAAGAGACCTTGGAGTGCAGGTACATAGCTCCTTGAAAGTGGAGTTGCAGGTAGATAGGATAGTGAAGAAGGTGTTTGGTATGCTTTCCTTTATTGGTCAGAGTATTGAGTACAGGATTTGGGAGGTCATGTCGCGGCTGTACAGGACATTGGTTAGGCCACTGTTGGACTATTGCATGCAATTCTGGTCTCCTTCCTATCGAAAAGATGTTGTGAAACTTGAAAGGGTTCAGAAAAGATTTACAAGGATGTTGCCAGGGTTGGAGGATCTGAGCTACAGGGAGAGGCTGAACTGACTGGGGCTGTTTTCCCTGGAGCGTCGGAGGCTGAGGGGTGACCTATTAGAGGTTAACAAAATTGAGGGGCATGGATGGGATAAATAGACAAAGTCTTTTCACTGGGGTCGGGGAGTCCAGAACTAGAGGGCATAGGTTTAGGGTGAGAGGGGAAAGACATAAGAGACCTAAGGGGCAGCTTTTTCACGCAGAGGGTGGTACATGTATGGAATGAGCTGCCAGAGGATGTGATGGAGGCTGGTACAACTGCAACATTTAAGAGGCATTTGGATGGGTATATGAATAAGAAAGGTTTGGAGGGATATGGGCCGGGTGCTGGCAGGTGGGACTAGATTGGGTTGGGATATCTGGTCGGCATGTACGGGTTGGACCGCAGGGTCTTTTTCCATGCTGTACATATATGACTCTGGGACTATGCTCGATCGAGTTTAGAAGAATGGGGGGGGGGGTGACCTGATTGAAACTTACAAATTACTGAACGGAGTGGACTTTGGGAAAATGTTTCCCTTGGCAGGAGAGAAGAGAGCCCAAGGGCACAGCCTTAGAGTAAAGAGAAGTCCCTTTAGAATGGAGAAACTTCTGAAGGTAGAGAATGGTGAATCTGTGGGAATCATTTCCCGTAGAAGGCTGTGGAAGCCAGGTCGTTGAGTATATTTAAAATGGAGATAGATAAGTTCTTGATTGCTAAGGGATTTAAAGGCTATGGGGAAAAGTGGGAAAACGCATTTGAAATACCTATCAGTCATGATTAAATGGAGGAGCAGACTCAATGAGCTGAATGGCCAAATTTCTGCTCCTATGTCTTATGGTTTATAACTCCATTTGCTCTCGCTCTGCATATCTGACCAGTCTGTTGGTATCCACTTGCAGATTACAATTCCCCTTCTCACCAATTACCATCCTACCAATTTGTCTTCCACAAACCTCTTGATCATATCCCCCACTTTAATTCTAAATTATTGACATTCACGACAAATAGGAAGGGCCTTAGGACTGACCACTACTGAACATGCATCAACAACAATGTTTTTTGAGGGAAGGCTTCAGGAGTCTTTGAAACACTTCATTTGTCTTTATTCATTGAGTGCCTTTGTTATGCTGGACAAAGGTGACTGACTTCAACAATTGGAACTCAGGCACTCAAAGCAGATGACCGACCCAGCAGAGAGAGTTTTGGATGATCATGGCCTTGAAGTTGGTGCTGTTGGCTGCTTCAAGTACATTGATGCTAATCCTCATGTCTGACCAGCTGTTGCAGAGAATCCATCTCAAACAGAATTGGTGGTACTTCTCAAGGGCCCTGAGATGGGGTCTGTAGGTAGTGCAAATTTCAGAGTAATTCAGAAGGGTGATTGCTTTATACATCAGGATCTTGGGATCAGCATGGATGTCATGATTATCAAAGACTCATCTTTAGGCATCTGAAAGTGGTACTTGCAGATTGATGTTTAATCTTTGCGTCAGTGTCAGCTTTAGTTGAGAGAAAGCTTTCCAGTTAAGGAAAATGGGGGAATTTCTCCATTAATGTTAATGGAGGGATGGATCAGAACCTGACCTGGGACAGATTGGTAAAGGATTTGAGTCGTGTTGAGGCTGGAAGTAGTTCTTCAAGATGCTTAAGTGAAGACATTAACTGGTTCCTTTCCAACAGTTGTATTTTTGTTAGGAATGTTGGTGAGTATGTGTACAGGGTGGAGCAGCCTTTTGCCTCATCTCTGGCATCAAGGGTTTGAGCATTGGCACTCATGACTGTTGCTTGCTGGTTCTTGGCAAACTATAGAAGAAGCATCATGAGATAATCATTGATGCTAATAGGGAGCTTTAAGAGTTGGTTTTCAAGTCCATTCTTGATGACAAATCCAATTCCATGCACCCTGTGTTGATCTTTGGGTTTTCCTCTCCAGAAAAGTTCAGAAAAGATTTACAAGGATGTTGTCAGAGTTGGGGGTTTGAGCTCTAGGGAAAGGCTGAATAGGTTTGGGCTGTTTTCCCTATAGAGCATCAGAGACTGAGGGGTGTCCTGAGAGGTTTATAAAATCATGAGGGGCATGGATTGGGTGAATAGAAAGGTCTTTTCCCTGGAGTGGGGGAGTCCATAACTAGAGGGCATAGGTTTAAGGTGAGAGGGAAAAGATTTAAAAGGGACCTATGGGGTACCTTTTTCATGCAGAGGATGATGTGTGTATGGAATGAGTTGCCAGAAGAAGTGGTGGAGACTGGTACAATTACAACATTTAAAAGACACCTGGATGGGTACATATTAGGAAGGGTTTAGAGGGATATGGGCCAAGTGCTAACAAATGACTAGATTAATTTAGGATATCTGGTTGGCGTGGGCGAGTTGGACAGAGTCAGTTTCTGTGCTGTGCATCTCCGTGACTGTAAAGTGTCACCACTACCTCCTCCTTTCAACTTGCCTTTGCCTTCTGTTCAAGTCTTCTGGAGAGTAGCGATATCCATGTTGAAGTGCTTGAGTTCACTGGCAACAAAGGCAGTTCTTCATTCTGGATGATTGTTTTGCTTGTTATCCACGTGGGTTTGTACATTCCAAGTTCTGAGTTTGCATTTGACTTCGGTTTATCAGACCACAGGTAAATGACCTGGCTGGACACTGTTTTCCAGCCTGGTTGATTTGATTTGTTACTGTCACATGTATTGAGATACAGTGGAAAATATTGTTTTACATGCTAACCAGACACATCCTACTCAACATAAATAAGTACATAGGTATGCCAGGGTATTAGAACAGAATGCAGAATATAGTGCTACAGTGAAAGTGCAGAGAAAGCTCAACTCTAATATGAGAGGTCTGTTTGTAAGTCTGGTAATAGTGGGCAAGAAGGTTTTGTTAAGTGTTAGTGTTTTCTGCACCCCCTTTGTAGCTGGATCCTTGACTTCCCGACCGCAGACTGCATTTGGTAAAGATTGTCTTGCTATAATCCTCAACACTGGTGCTTAGCAAGGCTGTGTGCTCAGTAAGGCTGTGTACTCAGCCCCTTATAAACTCATGACTGTATAGCCAAATTAAACTCTAACTCCATTGACAAATTTTGCTAATGCTACCACTGTAGTGGGGCAGAGTACAGGAACGAGATAGACAACTTAATGGCATGATGTAAAGATGACAATGTCTCCCTCCATGTCAGCAGAAACAAGGAGCTGGTTATCAAAATCAGGGAGTGGAGTGGAACTTGACTGTATCAATAGTGCTGAGGTGGAGGTGGTTGAGACTTTCAAATTTCTTGAATAATATCAAGCACATTCTATCCTGGTCCATCTACATCAATGTTACAGTTAAGAAAGCACACCAATACCTCTAATTTCTCAGAAGGCTAATTAAAATTGGAGGTGTAGTGGACAGCAAAGAAGGCTCCTCATAGTATAATGAGATCTTGATCAGATGGGTTAAGGAATGGAAGATGGAGTTTAATTTACATAAATGTGAGGTGCTAAATTTTGGAAAGGCATCAGGGCAGGGACTTACACTTAATGGTAAGATCCTGGGGAGTGTTTCTGAGCAAAGAGTGTAAGTTCATAGTTCCTTGAAAGTGGAGTTGCAGTTAGATAGGATAATGAAGGCGTTTCGTATGCTTTCAGTCAGAGCTTTGAGTATAGGGGTTGGGAGGTCATGTTGCGGCTGTACAGGACATTGGTTAGGCCACTTTTCGAATATTGTATGCAATTCGGGCCTCCCTCCTATGGGAAGGATGTTGTGATACTTGAAATGGTTCAGAAAAGATTTACAAGGATGTTGGCGGGTTTGAGCTGCTTCAGGACATTATTTAAACAAGCCACAACACATTGCAGCACCCAGGAAACACAAGATGCTGAAGAAAAACACCAATGCAAAGTACTCAAGAACAATGGGTGCCAAATAAGCACAGTCCTCCCATTTTTCTACAACAAACCTAAACAAGAAGACACAACGCCCAGAGACTTAAGTCATTCTAGCATATATTAAAGTGATCTCGGATGATGACCAAACTATTCGGCCCCTTGGCATCATGTTAGCCCACAAACCTACCAATACTCTGAAGCAACTCTTGATAAATCTGAAGGACTTGGTACCAATAACCAGCAGAACTAATGTCATATGCAAAATACTCTGCAAGCATTGCAACAAACATTACACCGGACAGACTGGCAGGAAACTAGCCACCAGGAGAAATGAGCACTAGCAAGCCTCCAAAAGACACAACCAACTATCACTAGTATCCTGACACACAGACAACGAGGGACACCAGTTTGACTGCGGCAATACATCCATCCTGGGACAGGCTAAACAAAGACGTGTGTGGAAATTCCTAGGGGCCTGGCATTCAAACTGAATCTCCATCAACAAACACATCGAATTGGACCCTATTTACCAACCTCTCTGAAAAAGAACCGTAAATGATATCACCCGCCACAACAGACCAAGTTGCAAATAGAAATCGGGACAGTGCATCAGCACTTCAATGGAGGCTCACTGATGATGTTACCTAGCATGGTGATGAGACATCTGAGAACAAATCTTCCAGCTCAGTGAGTAAATGTATAAGTATAGAAAGCATCATAGCTTGGTATGGAAACTACTGTGCCCAGGACCACAAGAATTTAGTGAGTAATGAATGCAGCCCAGCCCATCACGAAAACCAACCTGCCTTCCATCAACTCATTCTATATTTCCTGCTGCCTTGCAAAAGCAGCCAAAGTAATCAAAGAACTCACCAACCCTGGTTATCTCTTTTCCACCCTCTTCCATCAGTGCAGAACAGACTTTGCTTTCCCTTTGTGGGATAGGTAGAGTAGATTCTTGAGAGGGCTGTTCAGTTGGGAAGAAAGATGCTGAAAATCTCTCTTGTTCCTATTCTAAGAGCAAAATGATTGAGCCAAACTCCTCCACCTGTGTGCCAGTCTGGAGCAAGAGACTTCTAGATCTCTCATTCTTGCCCTATTATCTCTTAGCAATTTGTTGGCAGAGTTTGTGTTGTGTGAGGGAGTGCTTAGATTCCCGACAGTATGGAAACAGGCCCTTCAGGCCAACAAGTCCAGGCCGACCCTCCGAAGAGTAACTCACCCAGACCCATTCCCCTACCCTATATTTACTCCTGACTAATGCACCTAATGCGATAGCCAATTTAAATTGCTGGAAATGTGTTGCTGGAAAAGCGCAGCAGGTCAGGCAGCATCCAGGGAACAGGAGAATCGACGTTTCGGGCATAGGCCCTTCTTCAGGACTCCTGAAGAAGGGCTTATGCCCGAAACGTCGATTCTCCTGTTCCCTGGATGCTGCCTGACCTGCTGCGCTTTTCCAGCAACACATTTCCAGCTCTGATCTCCAGCATCTGCAGATCTCACTTTCTCGGCCACTTTACATTGCCAATTCACCTGACCCCCACATCTTTGGACTGTGGGAGGAAACCGGAGCACCTGGAGGAAACCTGCGCAGACACTGGGAGAATGTGCAAGCTCCACACAGTCCGTCAGCCAAGGCTGGAATCGAACCCGGGTCCCTACGCTGTGAGGCAGTAGTGCTAACCACTGATTCATCATGCTAATAATTCCTCTAGTAGATGCTTTGTGCAGGATATCTTATAACGTGGGGATGTCGTCGAATGTCAGACGCACTGTCCTTGACAGAAGGCAGATCCTGTTCCTGGGGGTTTCTCTATTGTTGTGGCCTTCATCTTCTGTTACAGCCATTGATATCACATAAGTATCTTCTGCATGGATTGCTGCCGAGGACTTGTTTTGGATTTGCGTTGTCTGCTTCCTCCCCTCTGACCTTCCTGCCAGGAGTTGCAAGCTCCTGACTGCATCACTCTTGGGATCAATGGAACACTCCCATCTCTCCACTGCAGTAAGGATGATAATCCATGGAAAGGTCAGTGGGCAGGTACAGAAAGTCGTTAGAAAAGCTCAATCTTATCACTTAACTTAATGATTCAACAATTTGTATCTTATCAAAGAATAGAAAAACAGCTCGCAGACAAACTTTACCAGAGTGAGGGGAAGATTTGAGTGGGGTGATGACTCAGAAATTGAAATCGTTACTGATGTAAATTAGAAAAAGGAATAATGGTTTGGGTTCAGAAGCTATAATTCAGTCAAACTAAAAGAAACTGCTTGAAATGTACATGAGTGGGACAAGGTAAAAGTAGATGACACAAGTGGAAAATGAAAATGTATTGTCACAGTGGCACACTGCCTCACAGTGCTAGGAAGCTGGGTTTGACTCCAGTTTTGGATGACTGTCAGAGTAGAATTTCTGTTTCTCCATGTCTGAGAGTTTCTGCCTGGTGCTCTTGATTTCTTCCCTTAGTCCAAAGATGTGTGCGTTAGGTGGATTGACAATGCTAAATTACCCCGTAGTGTCCAGGGATGTGCAGTTTAAGTGGATTAACCTGGTAAATACTGATTGTTCTGCTGTAATGTGCATTCCAATAGCGCGAATTAGCAAAAACGTGATTGACGTTGTTTGGATGATGCAAACCTTCTGCTGAAGGGATATAGCAATTTTCTATTAGTGATCTTCTACAGTGCAGTTTTCTATAGCAGGTTTCCATAGCATGATTTTCTATATCATGAGGTTGCAAAGGAATGCAACAGTTGCATTACAGCAGAACGGCCTGTACAGGGTTGGTGCAGACTCTTTCTGCACTATTGCGATTCTATGATTCTGTTCCTATTTTTCACCTAACCAGGTATATTACAGAGGAATTAATAGCAGAATCCTACCTCATGAATGCATCAATTTAAAGCTTTAAAAAAATTGCAAAAACTAGGGTTCATGGTAGACTCAATGTTTCTCAGCAGCAACTGGGCTGGTTTTGTTATCTCAACAAATCAAATAAAGTCGTGGAATACAAGTTGTGCTCAAGCAACATAACGCTCTACTCATTTCACACCTTTAATAATGTGTCCAGTTCTGGATATTGATTAAAGGAGAAAAGTACCCACACATTGTTTTCACCTCTTAGATATGTGAGGAAACACTGAAGAAACTGATGTTTTGTGTTAAGATAAGGTGACTGGTCATAAAGCACAGAAATAGACCCTTCAGTCCAAACAGTCCATGCTGAACATAATCCTAAACTAAGCTAGTCCCACCTACCTGCTCCTGGCCCATATAGCTCCAAACTTTTTCTATTCGTGTACTTATCCAAATGTCTTTTAAACATTTATAATTGTATCCACCACTTCCTCGGAAGTGCATTCCATCTGTGAACCACTCTCTGTAAAAAAAGGAAAATGCTCATATCGTTTTAAAATCTTTCTCCTCTCTCCTTTAAAAATGTGCTCCTTCATCTTGAAATCCCCCATTCTCGGCAAAAGATAGCTACCATTAACACTGTCTGTACCTCTCATTACCTTTTAAATTTCTATGAGATTGCGCCTCAACCTCCTACTCTCCAATGAGAAAAAAAAGTCCCAGCTTATCCAGCCTTTGTTTATAACTCAAACCTTCCATAGCCGGCAAGATCCTGGTAAATCTCTTCTGTACCGTCTCCAGCTTGATAATATCTTTCCTATAACTGGGTGACCAAAACTGAATGCAGTATTCCAGAAGAAGCTTCACCAGTGTCCTCTACAAAACTCCTGTGCTCACAGGTCTGTGCAATGAACGCAAGCATTCCAAATGCCTTTATAACCATCCTGCCTATATGTGATACAAACTTCAAAGAATTATATACTTGCAGCCCAGGTCCCTCTGTTCTACAACACTATCCAAGTTTATTTGTTGAACCAAAATGTAATTCCTCACTTTTATCCAGTTTGAACTCCTGCCATTTTTCAGCCCATTTGATCAAGATCCCTTGCGATTTTAGAACTGATACTAACAAGTTTAATCTTTACAGAAACAGTTGTAACATTGAAATAGACCTCTCCGGTACACTAGTGAATGCACAACTCTGGGGAATTATTGAAGAAACAGTTGGGTACTATATTGGGTGGGACTATACAATATTTCTAGATAAGAACCTTCGATTGAATGGCTATGCTCAACTAATTTGTGAATTTGCAAGGGTATGTAGAAGGTTAGGATTGTAGAAGATGATATAGAGAAATGTGAAAGAGAGCTTTGAGGTAGAAGAGACCTTGTATGTTATACATAGGCATTGCTTCTAAGTTAAAGTATGGCAAGCCACCAAACCTATTTTCAATGTAAGAGTAAATTAAATGGATATTAGGGAAAACTTGTTTATTCAAAGAAGCCTAAATATTTGAAATCTTTGGAGGCAGAAGGATCCAGCAAGAATTTGGGATGGGTTGTTGAGTACTGAAGAGTTGAGCTTCGCTTGGCAATTTGCTGTTTATTCTCTTTGACTTGGGTTTATGTAGTAGCTACTAATCTCCTTTGGGACCTCACAATAAACCAGACAGTATATCCTTCACACAGCAGCAACATGCCGTGTGTGATATTTTAAAATATACTGTCATAGTTTATACTGACCCTGTACTGCAGTATTGTGTCCCTGTGCTTTTTGAAACAACTAAACATTTTAAATGATTTCTGAAATGAAAAGAAATTCCACTGGTACACTTTTGGCTCCGTAGTTTTATTTTTGGCATGACTTATATTTGCAAGTGATACATCAAATGTGATAATCTTATTTCGGACATTGTAAACCATAATCAATAAAAGACGTTAGATGATGAAAAGTATAAAAAATACTGGGCGATATGGGGCTGCACTAGAGTTTGGGTATGAAGTGTGTGTTGTTTTGCTCATGCTGGAATTGGAAATGTTACTATTACAAGGTTAGATGGTATGAGATGTAGGAGCAAGCAACAGGCTAAAAGAATGCATGAGCAATGGAGAGCAAATAGGAGTTTGAGAAATATTTTAAATCTCTGGCATCTCAGCTTTGAAGATTTTATGAGAAAAGTTGAGGCCATCTCGCCAATCGTGTCCTTGCCAGTCAATATATTCAACCTGAAATCATATTCATACACTTGGTTTCAGCCTGCAGTTAGTTATCTTCAGTTAAGGTGTAATGCAGTTAAGGTGAGGTTTTTTTTTTGCTGTCTTTTCAGGCAGTTACTTCTCTACCCAACTCTGCGTAATAACAATAGTTATCTTTTCCCCCAAATACCCCTACGCCATTCTAATTTTGACACCTCTGCTAAGATAAAAGGTTGTCCTCACTTATTTTGTCTAGGCCCTTCATAATTTTATGTACCTTGGTTAAATCCCTGTTCACATGCCTTTGTTCCAAGGAAAATGAATGAAATCTTGCCTTGTAGTGAAAAATATTCTGGATTTGTTAACATCTTAGTAAGGCATCCTGTCCAGAGTAATGGTATCTTTCCTATAATGCGATGATCAGGACTGCTTACAGTACCAATCTGTGGTCTACCTAGTGTCGTTTACAGTTCTAGCATAACTTGACTGCTAATATTTGCCTCAACAAAAGAAAGAGGAAAGCATATCATAAAAAAACAGGAACATGCGTAGATTGTTCAGTTCCATGAGCATGCTCTGCCATTCAGTAAGATCATGACTCGTCTGACGCTCATCGTGTCTACTTTGCTGTTCTATCCCCATAACCCTTGATTCCGTACGATCAAGAATCTGCCTATCTCAGCCTTCCGTATATCCAAGAACACTCTTTCTACAGTTCTCTGCAGCAAGGAGTTCCAAAGACACTCAACATTCGGAAGACCTACCTCGTCATCTCAGTCTTCAATTGATGCCCCTTCATTTTGAGTAGAATCCCAACCTGTTTAATCTTTGCTCATAAGGCAATCCCTCCATCCTGGGGATCGGCTAATGAACCTTTTCTGAGCTACCTCCAAAGAAATAATACCTTTTTCTTAAACAAGGACTTTTACTACTTTTGTCCAGTGGCATTGAATGCTCTATAATAAAGCAGCATGTTTTTTTTTGCATGTAAAGACTTTTATTTTGCAGTAAGGCAATTTGCCTTAACTGCCCCCTGTGGTAACAGATACTACATTCTTGCTACTAATTAAGGTAAATGTAAGTTGAATTATTTTAGGTTACCAAAATGAATCTAGATAGTTTGGGAATTAAATTTATTTCTTAAAGTTTAATTTTCAGATGATATTGTGGCTAAAAGTTCGCTTTACTTATTATCATATTAAGCGTGATCAGTTTATAGTTTGACTGTAGTTAGTTAGTTGATCAAGTTGCTGCTTTTGTCATCTTGTTCTCCTTCCTGTTAGCAATAAGGGCTGGCATGGATCATTCTTGTGACCCAGGTTTTATACGTTCAGTGATATATAGTAAAATTTTTTTTTTTTTTAAATGTGATTTGTGTTCATCAGTGAATACACGTCATCTATCCACTTTGAAAGACTGGTCACTTTCTCCACCTGTGGTATTCTTTGTGATTTTGCCACCATCGTTTGGAATCCCTTTGCGTATCCTGCGAGAATATAAAGAAGACAGAGAGTAGTTGTGCGGGGTTGTTTTTCTGACCGGAGGTCTGTGACCGGTGGGTGGAAATGTCAAATACTAGAGAGTATAGGTTTACGGGGAGAGGGGAAAATTTTAAAGGAGATGTACGAGGCAAATTTTTTGCAGAGGGTGGTAGATGCCTGAAATGTGTGCCGAGGATTGTGGTAGAAGCAGAGGTGATAGCCATGTTTAAGAGGTGATTACACAGACGCATTTGTTTAAGTTCTTTGAAGTGACCAAGAAGGTTGATGAGGGCAGGGCAGTATACATAGTCTTTATGGAGCTTAGTAAGGCCTTTGATAAGATTCCACATGGTAAGCTGCTCTGGACAGTTAGTTTGCATGGAATCTGGGGGACCTAGCAAATTGGATACAAAATTGGCTTGATGGTAGGAAGCAGAGAGTAATAGTGGAAGGATGCATGTCGGGCTGGTGGCCTGTGACTAGTGAAATGTCTCTGGTCAGTGCTGGGCCCATTACTGTTGGTTATCTATATCAATTATTTGGATGAGAATGTACAAGGCATGATTTAGTAAGTTTGCTGATGACACTAAAATAAGTGGTATCATGGACTGAGGAAGGTTTTCAGAAATTGCAGCAGGACTTTGATCAGAAGGGGAAGTGGTCCGAGAAATGGCAAATGGAGTTTGCATTTTGGAAAGTCAAATCAAGGTAGGAGTTTCATGGTGAATGGTAGGGCCTTAAGGAGTGTAGTAGAACAGCAGGACCTTGGAATTCAGGTACACAGTTCTCTGAAATTGGAGTCATAGACAGGGTAGTGATGAAGGTTTTTGGCACACTGACCTTGATCAGTCAGGGCACTGAGCATGGAAGATGAAAAGTTATGCTGCAGTTGTACAGGACATTGATTAGGCTGTACTTGGAAGTATTGTGTTCAGTTTGGTCACCTTGTTATAGGAAGAATGTTTTTAAACTGGAAAGAGTGCAGAAGGAATTTACAAAGATGTTGCCTGGACTCAATGGTCTGAGTTATGGAGAGACCTTGGACAAGCTAAATGTTTTTTTTCTTTAGAGCATAGGTTACTGAGGTGGACTTTATAAAGGTATATAAGATCATGAGATACATGGATAGGGTGAATGCACTCAGTCTTTTTCCCAGGGTTGGGGAATCAAGATCTAGAGGGCATCAGTTCAAAGTTGGAGGGGAAATAATAAAAGGGGACCTGAGGGGCAGCATTTTTACCGAGGGTGGTATGCATATGCAATGAGCTGCCAGCAGAAGTGGTTGAGGCGAGTATGTTTAACACTTAAAAGGCATTTGGACAAATACACGGATAGGAAAGGGTTAGAAGGATATGTGTCAAGTGCAGGGAAATGGACTTACTAGGGGTGGACATTTTGATTGGCATGGACCACTTTGGGCCAAAAGGCTGTCTCTGATTCTATGGCATGAAAAGGTAGGGAATAGAGGGATAGGAACCATGTGCAGGCAGATGGAATTGGTTTAGAATGGCATCATGGTCAACACAAACATGATTGGTTAAAGGGCTTGTTCTGTACTGTTCTATATTCTATGTTCTTTCCATGTGCTTTGGTAGAAATCCACGTGGATCATTATTACTGCATTGCTGTCAACAATCCTGTCTGCTCCCCT
Organism: Chiloscyllium plagiosum; assembly: GCF_037043375.1. Taxonomy (NCBI): domain Eukaryota; kingdom Metazoa; phylum Chordata; class Chondrichthyes; order Orectolobiformes; family Hemiscylliidae; genus Chiloscyllium; species Chiloscyllium plagiosum. Next base: position 50,347,566 of record NW_028270164.1, on the reverse strand, counting down.
CTCATACTTAATCATGTTCATCAGACATGATTTTCATTTGACAAATTTGTGTAGACTTGCTAAATGAAGATTGATAAGTACTTCAGAATTGATTCCAATTATAATTGTATTATCCTTTTTGCTTAAACTTGAACCTGTTATGGTCCTCCAATCCTCTCAAACTACTAAAGCCATGGAGGTGTGAAATATGATGGCCAGAGTCTTCGCAGTTACTTCCCTCTTTAAAAAATGCGATATATTTCATTTGTGATTTGTCAGTTCTCAAAGATGCAAAACTACTTCTCTTAAATTTTTTTTTATTGCTATTCAATATTTCATTCTCTTCCTTCTCAAATTCAGCATCATTATTGGCATACTCTCTTCTGTGGAGACAACGGCAAAAAGTATTGATTTGAGAATTAAGTCCTCCCAATGCACCCCCCTCCGTCCTCCGTTTCACCTGTCATGTTAACTTTACAATCTCCAATAGTCCCGTATTTATTCTCTTATTTTTTTATGTACTCTACTTATAAAGTGTCATAGGACTTTCCTTGATTCCATGCCTCGGCTTTGCGTTCTTGATTTCCCTTTTAGTATCACCTACATTTTCTGTATTTCAAACTTTCTTCAGTAGAAAGGCTCACTGTCTGGTAGAAACATTCCTGTTATTGCCGGATCTTGATTTAGCTTATTTTGAACAAAGTTTGTGCAAAGATTTGTAGCTCAGGTGCTCGTTGTTGTGGTTCTGTTTGCCGAGCTGGAAGTTTTTGTTGCAAACGTTTCGTCCCCTGGCTAGGTGACATCATCAGTGCTTGGGAGCCTCCTGCGAAGCGCTTCTTTGATGTTTCCTCCGGTGTTTATAGTGGTCTGTCCCTGCCGCTTCCGGTTGTCAGTTTCAGCTATCCGCTGTAGTGGTTGGTATATTGGGTCCAGGTCGATGTGTTTGTTGATGGAGTTTGTGGATGAATGCCATGCCTCTAGGAATTCCCTGGCTGTTCTGTCTGGCTTGCCCTATGATAGTAGTGTTGTCCCAGTCGAACCCAATATACCAACCACTACAGCGGACAGCTGAAACTGACAACTGGAAGCGGCAGGGACAGACCACTATAAACACCGGAGGAAACATCAAAGAAGCGCTTCGCAGGAGGCTCCCAAGCACTGATGATGTCGCCTAGCCAGGGGACGAAACGTTTGCAACAAAAACTTATTTTGAACAATTAATGATAACATTATTTTCATTGATCTACCTTGAGTTTTTTAGGTTCATTTTCTGAAATAAAAATCAGCTGGAGGTTGTGGTTTTTGCAGTAGTTGAAGGGAAACATTGTTGGAACAAAATAAGAACATTGGCAAATTAATCTGAGAAGTGTATGAAACTTGGAATTGAAATGGAGTCTGGGGGTGGTAATGAATGGTGGTACCTTGTCGAATTGGATAGCAAGAGGCATGAAAGGAAAAGTGAGGACATTGAGGGTCAGTGCATAATAGTGGGAAATCTTAGTATTTGAGTGGAACTCTGGAGGTGAGGTTCTGATTCTGGGTGAGATGGACATTGAGTATTAATTGTGATCAAAGTAGTCTTAGTTTTGAGAAGTGAAAATTTCCTCAAACTGCTGCCCTGCCGAAGCTCATTCCCTGAATATAAAATCTTCCACGTGTCTGCATAATTGGGCAATGTTTTAGCCATCGTATTTTTGCAGAAGTGTTTTACTTAAAATATTACATTGTTGAGTAATTGAGTGCAACTTGATTTAATAGAACAAAAATGAGCATTATCGCTAATTGACATTTTAAATTGGAGTAATCTGTCTTTAAACAACTGGAAATAACTTTCAGAATATTCATAAAACACACAGAATATTTTGTTAATAATTTGGCAGTTCCTTAATAAATTAAGGACTTTGTAACATTTCTGACTATCTTGGTACTCAAAAGGGCCTCAATTTCTGAACCTCTTTACAACAAATGCAGTTAGTAGGAGCACTCAATGATTTATTTGATCTGTGTTGTGGCTAGTTTGGAGAGTCAAACTTTTAGCATGATTTTTCTTGAACGAATACAAAAAACCTAGAGAAACTTCACTTCTATTGGATGTAATTTGCCCTAAGAGTTGCACAATCTTTCCATTTGATTTGGATGATTTTGATAAATTTAAACTCAAACAGTGCAGCCTAGCAGAAACTCCAAGTGTCTGACTGAACAACATCAGGGGGAGTATGGATATATCAAGAATTAAGAGTCAAAATTGACGCTAAATGAATAAGTTAAATAAGCTGGGATAATTTAGTTGGAATTGTGGAAGGGATTAAAGACCGAGGTCAGCATGGGAATGAAGAACGAAATTAACTGGCAATTTATATGTTTGGGAACACTTTTAACCAGAACAGAGGTATTAAGTTTATATTGGTCTCCTCAATGTAAAAGAGATATATTTTAAATGCCAAAAATAGTGGAACGTGATGTAGCAAGTGCAGAGACAAGTTGAGGTGAGGATAGGAATGACCTTACCATTGTTGTGGGAGACCTGACATGGAAAATTGTAGTTGTAATCTGTGGACCTGTTATCAGGGGTGAGGGGAAAAATAAACTTGCTTGAAGTAAACTTGTATCAAAAAGATGTAGTATGGGAATTGGTATTGTCATCATGGATAAAAATGAAATGGGGGAAAGTGATGGAATCTTTTGCAGCCAAAAAGGTGAGAAGAGGAGGATCCAAATAACTTGGAATCACTGAGCATTTGAATACTTTTTTGGAGATATATTTATTAGCAAATTTTTTTAACTTTACAAACATATAAAATTATTGAAAAATACAATCAATAACAAATATCAGTATAATAAAAAGAAAACAAAACACAAATTACAATACAACTACTGTCTATTAACTACTAAACTACCCTATAATACAAAACAAACCCTAAACCTGTAAAGCAACACCAATAAATAAGTAAATAGCTAATAGATCAAAAAAAAGGAAAAGCACAAAAAAAACACAGAATACAGCACAGCTATGCTTGGCGCAAAACTCCCAAACAAAGGAACGGTAGCATTGTATATATACCCGTATTAACTCAGGAGACCCCCTCCAGGGCCCAGGGCTTGACAAACCTAACCATCCTGGTTAAACAAACACCCTAGTTACAATAATTGGCAAATCTATATCCAAATAACTCTAGTAGAGCTGCCATGTCTTATAAAAATGGTCTGTTGTTTTAAAAAAAAGTCCAAGGGAATGTGCTTCATAATTAATTTCTGCCATCCCAGCAAGCCCGGTGGGTTCTCAGACACCCAGTTCATCAGAATATTCTTCTGTGCACAGTATGCAAGAATATTAAACAGTTTCTTGTCATGCCCATCTAAAGATGGTAAATTCAGTAGACCTAAGAGGAGACATATCGGGTCTACTTTGACTTCAGTCCTCAATACCCTCCCTATTTCTCCCGCCACAGTGCTCCAATAAACACGGAGTCTGTGGCATGTCCAGAAGCAATGGGTAAGAGTACCTACACTTATTTTACATTTGAGGCACACTGAAGATGCCCCTTTTTTAAAATTTCACCAGATGAACCCTGTGCAGAACTTTTAACTGCATAGCACATGTCCTATTACAGATTGAGATCTTTCAAGCATTCTCCCATATGTTCTCTCATGTTTCAGAAGAGAGCTCCACTCCTAGCTGTTGCTTCCAGACCTTATATAACCGGTTAATATCCTGCCAGGCCCTGCCAACCAGCAGGCGATAGAAGGCACTAACTGAAAGGGTGCTTGTGGATTGTAGCAACAAGCTCTCTGTATCGGGCTTATAGGGCTTAGTGAGAAGCATAGTCGTCTTCTGGATGAAATCCCTAACCTGAAAAAAATGGAAAAGATCTCTGCTTCAACCCATATTTGCGGCTCAGTTGCACAAAAGACATCATAACCTCCCCCTCAAACAAGTCTCCCAAACTAGAAACTCTTCTTGCTGCCCATAGTTTGAACCCTGAGTCCATCATCCCTGATCAGAACCCTGGCATGCCAACGATAGGCGTAAGTGGCAAAATCTTGGATAAACAACCCTCACTCTGACGCATCGCCCTCCATGCCTTGACTGTACTAATGACAGTGGGGTTCTAATGAACAACAGGTTAATAAGAGGGCACTTTGCCTGGGAGGCCTCAATATCCAGCCATATTGAGTTTGGATCGTTACCTACCCAATCGCAGACAAAGGACAGCAGGGAACTCAATTGATACCTCCTGATGTCTGGGAATCAACTCCTCCCCCTCTTTGAGGCAACTGCTATTTAGTAAGTTTGATGAGAGGCTGCCCACGATGCCAGACAAAGGAACCAACCATCCCATAATCTTCCGCAGCGTTGACCTGGGAAACATTATGGGGAGCATATGCATGGGATAAAGCAAACTCGGAAGAACTTTCATCTTAATGAGAGATATGCAGCCTAGCCATGAAATTGGAAGAGCCTCCCATCTCTGGGCACCTCGCCTAATATTGTCGAGCAAGTGAGCAAACTTAGTCCGAAATAACAGATCAAACTTGGGGGTAATAAAAATGCCTAGATATCGGAATCCTGCCCGTGACCACTTAAAAGGGAACGTAGGGCCACCTTCAACTTCTGGCAAATCCTTAAGGTTCCCCAAAGGCATAGCCTCCAATTTTGCAAAGTTAATCTTCTGTCCTGAAATAGCCCCAAATGAATTGATACATTGTATCAAACTGGGTTCGGTGGTCATCCGGTTCGATTAAAAACAGAAGGACGTTATCTACATACAGTGTAATCATGTGTGCCCTAGATCCCACTTCCGGAGCGGCTATGTGGACATTCTGATGAATGGCCTCTGCCAGCGGCCCTGTCACCAACGTAAATGGCAACGGTGAGAGGGCAGCCTTGCTGACTACCTCTACCAATCCTAAAATTCCCAGACTTCACCCCGTTGGTGATGACTGCGGACAGATGGTGGCTATATAAAACCTCCACCCACCTAGCAAAGACCCCACCCAACCCGAACTGTTTTAAGACATAAAGATATGGCCATTCCACCTGGTCAAATGCTTTCTCTGCATCTCAGGAGATCACCAACCTCTGAATTGATCGTTGCTGACAAACCTGGACCATATTCAGTAACCTTCTAATATTATTAGAGGACCTACAGCACCTGATAAAGCCTGTCTGGTCCTCTTTAACAATATGGGGCAACACCTTTTCCAGTCTCAGCGCCAGGATCTTGGACTGAATCTTGAAATCTGAATTTAATAGAGAGGTGGGCCTGTATGAGGCACAATCCTCAGGAACCTTCCCCTTAAGAATTAAGGAAATATTAGCTTCTCTCAAAGATGGTGGTAGGCATTCATGCATATAGGAGTGTTTGTACATCTCCAACATCGGCCCTGACAGAATCCCTATAAACTCCTTATAAAACTCACCAGGGAGACCATCAGGGCCAGGTGCTTCCCCACTCTGAAGTTGCTTAGTTGCCTCCTGTATTTCCTGAACTGTCAAAGGGGCATTAAGGAGAGAGGCCTCTTCCAAGGTTACACCTGGGAGGTCCAGGATATTAAAAAAGGCCTCCATTTTAGCCCTCCTGTCCTCTCAACCTTCAGACCGATACAATTCAGTAAAAGCTCAAAAGCCTCATTAATCTTTTTAGCATTGTATGTAAGGACCCCAGCGATGTCTCTGATTGCAGTAATGAATTGGTGAGCACGCTTTTTCCTACTCCGGTACACTAAATACTTCCCTGGCCTATCCCCATATTCGAACAGCCTTTGTCTAGCAAAAGCAAGTTCGTTCTTTGAGTTTTGTGTCAGGATTGAATTCAAGGCAGCCCGGAGGGCTGTAATCTGCTGTAGTTTAGTCACCGAAGGCCGTGCAAAATGTGCTGCCTCGACAGCTTTCAACCGCATCTCAAGTAGATGCTGCTGTTCCTCCTTCTGTTGTTTCCGGCTAGCTGAATAGGAAATAGCTAATCCCCTAGCAAAGGCACTAGCGGTCTCCCATAGCATAGATGGACTACTTCCCATGCCTGAGTTGATAGTCAAGAATTCCTGAAGCTCTTTCAAAAAGTATTCCACAAATTTGGAGAATAGGCTCCAAACGCCAGTGCTGCAAACCTAGTCCTTCACTCCGGGCCTTAACCTCCAAATATACCGCCACAAGATCAGAGATAGCTAAATTCCCAATTTTAATCTAATCCAGAAGGGCCGAGGGTGCCAGAAAAAGTTAATCCTCGTGTGACGTTTGTGGGTTTGAAAAAAAGGTGAAGTCCCTGCCGGTAGGGTGAAGACATCTCCAAGTATCCAACAGCCCCAACTCCTCGCATAAGTCAATCACCTATTTGGCCTGCGAAGAAATGGTTGGGGGCCCACAAGACATTCTTTCCAGATCCGAAAGAGAATTAAAATTCCCTCCCCCGCATAATAATGTGCTGTGTTCCAAAAGCACTCCGCTTAGATAAAGCACTAATCAAAAATTTGAGGGGATATGCTGGAGGACAGTAGACATTTAAAATGCCATATTTCTCCCCATATATCAGGGCTTTAAGTATCATAAACCGTCCCTGCTCATCTTTCACCTGCTCTAATAATGTGAATGGAAGATTTTTCTGGATAAGTACCACCATTCCCCAACTTTTAGTAGTAAAGGATGAAAAGAATACCTGGTCATAACCCCCCTGTTGTAATTTGAGGTGTTCCCCATCATCAAGATGGGTTTCCTGCAACAAAGCGATATCAACCCTTTCCCTCTTAAGGCTAGAAAGCACTTTTTTCCTTTTTAACAGGCGGTTGACTTCCCTTGATGTTCCAGGTGCACCATTTAATAAGACACATAGCCATATCCCCTTTCAGAGACCCTTGAACACCTGGGAGGGAGAACCCTGCTTCCAAAGCGTCGAGCGCAAGTAAATAAAGACTCATAAAGTGAAAGAGCTATAGTTATGATAGAATAGTTTTTTTGTGTATATATACACACCCCTACCCACCCCTACACACCCACCTTGACCCTTCCCCCTGCCCAGAGGGGGCACGCACCCTACCCATCCCCTCATTCACAGCTCCTTCAAACCCAGACTGTGCTCCAGCCTTAGGCCAGAATAAAAATGAAGAGATGATCCTTAAATCAACAGAAAAAAAACAAAGGCAGGATGAACTCTTCACCAATCCCTGGCTTCATGTCATGCCTACTCGTAACTAAACAAGAAACCAAACAAACAGAAAAAAGGGGAGACAACAAAGAACATCCACAAAATTTCCCATCAGAAAATCCAGTTATTAAAACAAAAGGGACAACTTATTCCAAGTTTTCTTTCCCCCTTTTCAAAAAAGAAATTATTAGGGAGAAAGAAAGGAATTAAAAAAAAAAGGGAAAACATAGGGAAAGAAGGAAAAGAGAACAAACATTAACCGTATTCTTCAGGCCATTACGTCTATTTTAAAGTGTCTACCAAGTTTTTAGCTTTATCCGCTGAGTCAAACGTATAAGCGGAGTCCTCGTGGCTAAAACTGAGCACTGCAGGGTATCTCAAGTAGGGATGCCCAGGTTTTTCAGCCTCTTTAACTTCATCGAAGGACTTCCTCTTTCGAATTTAAGCTGCCGAGAAATCCTGGCAAAACATGATTTTTAACCCCTTGTGCAGCAGTGCCTGCGGATCATTTTCCAGTAATCTAGAAGCTTCTATCACTTTGCTTGTCCTTATGAATGGAAATGCACTAGGACCGGGCAGGGGCGCTGCACTAGCCCTGACCTGTGCACTGTAACCCAATAAGCCCTTTCAACCCAAAGCCTGCTGGACTCTATGTGAATGCCCAAAAACTTCGGCAGCCAGTTTTCAAAGAAGCTGACTGGCTGCTCACCTTCAGGGAGCCTGACAATTCGGAGACTTATCCTCCAACCTCGATTTTTCGAGGTTGTCGGTATGGTCCCGCACCTCTCGCTCCAGCACCTGGATGAGGACTCCATCGCAGCTTCCAAGGCCTTAGTTCGACCCTCCCCCTCCTTCAGCTGCTCCCCGAGGCCCTGGGTCTTCTGCTCGTGTTTCTGCAGCATGGATGCAATAGGTTGGATCTGGGCACGAATCTCCCCATGGATCTCCTCAATCGCAGCCCCAACTTTCAAGGTAAGTCTCTCCATCACTGCAGCCAATTCCTGAGAGTTTGTCAGGTCCCCAGGGTTTCGGGAGAGGCTGCTTTTGCTGCTGTCTTTGGTGTGAAAGGTGCTGCAGGGGAGTGTCCTCCCTGCTGCTGTTTGTTCAATCCTTTTCCCTTTGGCATCCTTCCCACTCCCAAATATTAACAAATGTGTTCTGTAAGGTTTTAAACTAATAATTCCACCACGTAAATTGGTCAGAGATGGAAAAAAAAACAGATGCCTTGGCTGTTAGGCATAGCTGTCCACAGCAGTTCTAGAGTGTCGCAGCCATCTTGCCGAGTCCCTGAATACTTTTTTAAAAAATGTTTTAGATAATTGTTTGACCCAGGAAAGGATGAGTCACTCAGAACTCATAATGCTGAGTGATGGGTAGAAATTGGAAGTGTGATCGAAGAAATTCTGAGTATCAGCTTGAAAGAATGCTGTGACGATTGGTTGGTACAACAAGGAGGCTGGAATGAGATTATAAGTGTTCAGCATCACCCAAGTACACTTTTTAAGTTCCACAGCTGCTTCAATATTAAAGAGGAACTGTTCAATTCGAGAGGTTGATGGTAGAAGATCAGTCTGATTGAAACAATAGTTGAGCTCTTGGCTGAGTGAGTGGAAGTGCAGAAAGGAGTATGCTTTTTGTGGTGAAATAGAAGCTTTGAAGATGGAGAGCCTACATGACTGAGCACAATGTCAGCTTGCCAGTACAGAAGAGTGAAGACTGGAGAGAAGAAGAGTAGAAGATGGGTAAAAGACTGGTTCAATATGATGGGAGTAAGCTGAAACAGTACATTTGCCAGAGTAGTCCTTTTTGCATTTTGAAAGTTGTGTAGAAATGTGCAATGCAGCTTTTGAGAACGAAGTATGAGACTGAGAGGGCGGGGTGAAGAAAGTCATTATCAGAAGCAAGATAATTGTTTAGGAAATAAGTTTGACATTGTTAGTGGTGTCATGATCTTGAAGTAGATGAGTCAATGAACAATTGTCTTTTGGACGTTACACATTCTTTTTAAGAAAAAGACTTATGTTGGACTGAACACTATCTCTTTTCTCAGACCTTAGTTTCTCTAGCATTTTCAATGTTTGTTTCAGATTTTGAGCATCTCCAGTGTTTTGTTTTCATTTTGAATAAATATGTCCCATCTCCTCTTCAGTTTTTTTAAATTATATTCATTCGTGGATTGTGGGCATTGCTGGATAGCCAGCATTTATTTCCAAATGCTAGTTGCCCTTGAGAAAGTGGTGGTGAGCTGCCTCTTAACCTGCTGCAGTTCAATTGCTGTAGGTTGACCCACATGCCTTGAGAGTGGGAATTTCAGGATTTTGATCCATTAACAGTGAAGTGATAATATATTTCCAAGTCTTAATTAAAAGCAGCTTGGAGGGGAAATTGCAGGTGGTGCTGTTTCCAAATATCTGCTGCCCTTGTCCTTCGAGATGAAAGTGGTCATGGATTTGGAAGGTGCTGTCTAAGAATCTTCGGTGAGTTTCTGCATCTTGTAAATAGTACACACTACTACTGAGTATCGAAGGTGGAGAGAGTGGGTGCTTTCGGAAGTGATGCCAGTCAAGCAAGCTGCCGGATGGTGTCAAGCTGTTTGAGTGTTGGAGCTGCACCCATTCAGGCAAGTGGGGTGTATTCCATCACACTCCTGACTTGCACCTTATAGATGGTGGACAGGATTTGGGGAATCAGGAGGTGAGTAACTTGCTGCAGTATTCCTAGTGTCTGACCTATTCTTGTAGCCATTACATTTACATGGTCAATCCAGTTGCGCTTCTGGTTAATGGTAGACTCAAGGATGTTGGTAGTAAGGGATTCAGTGATGGTGACACAATTGAATGTCAAGATGCGGTCATTGCCTGGTCTTGCTGCATTTGAACTTGGGCTGGTTCAGTATCTGAGGAGTCATGAATGGTGCTGAACATTGTGCAATCATTGGTGACCATCCTCACTTTTGACCTTATGACAGAGGGAAGGTCATTGATGAAGTAGCTGAAAATTAGATTAGATTCCCTACAGCGTGGAAACAGGCCGTTTGGCCCAACAAGTCCACACCGACCCTCCGAAGAGTAACCCACCCAGACCCATTCACCTACTCTCTACTAATACACCTATCACTATGGGCAATTTAGCATGACCAATTCACCTAACCCGCGCATCTTTGGACTGTGGGAGGAAACCCACACAGACACAGAGAATGTGCAAACTCCACGCAGACAGTCGCCCGAGGCTGGAATCTAACCCGGGTCCCTGGCACTGCGAGGCAAAAGTGCGAACCACTGAGATGATTGGGCCTAGACGCTATCCTGAGAACTGTCTGTAGAAATGACCTGGAGTTGAGCTGACTGACCTCCAGCTAGTGAGAGGGACCTTGTCGTTTTGTGGGGACAGCATGAAACCGGCTGAGAGGCTTAAACAGGTTGATGTTAAGAAGGAGGATGTACTGGAAATTTTAAAAATCGTGAGGATAGGTAAGTCCCCTGGGCCAGACGGGATATAGTCTCGGTTACTATCGGAAGTGAGGGAAGAGATCGCTGTGCCTCTGGCGATGATCTTTGTGTCCTCAATGTCCACTGGAGTAGTACTAGATGATTTAAGGGTGGCAAATCTTCCTTTTTGAAGAAAGGGAATAGGGATTACCCTGGGAATTATGGACCAGTCAGTCTTATATTAATGGGCAAATTATTGGAGAAGATTTGGAGAGACAGGGTTTATGATTATTTGGAAAAGCACAATTTGATTAGAGTCAGCCTGGCTTTGTGAGGGGTAGATCATGCCTCACAAGCCTTATTGAATTCAAGCCCTAGAGTCAGAGAGATGTACTTTGAGGATGTGACAAAACGCATTAATGAAGGTAGAGCAGTGAATGTGGTGTACATGATTTTCGCAAGGCACTAGATAAGGGTCCCCATGGCTCATTCAGAAACTAAGGAGGCAAAGGAAAGAGGGAAATTTGGCTGTCTGGATACAGAATTGGCTTGCTCATAGCAGATGGGGTGGTAGTAAATGAAAAGTATTCGGACTGGAACTTGGGGACCAGTGGTGTTCCTCAGGGATCTGTTCTGGGGCCTCTGCTCTTTGTGATTTTTATAAATGACTTGTATGAGGAAGTGGAAGGGTGAGTTAGTAAGTTTGCTGATGACACACCGGTTGGTGGAGTTGTGGATTGTGTGGAGGGCTTTGTAGGTTGCAACAGGACATTGACAGGATGCAGAGCTGGGCTGCAAAGTCGGAGATGGAGTTCAACCTGGAAAAGTGTGAAGTGATTCATTTTGGAAGGTTGAATACAGGGTTAAAGTCAGGTTTCTTGTCAGTGTGGAGGTACAGAGGGATCTTGGGGGTCCACATCCATAGATCCCTCAAGGTTGCCACCCAAGTTGATTGGGTTGTTAAGAAGGCATTTGGTGGGTTGGCTTTCATTAACACGGAGGATTGAGTTCGTCATGAGGTTATGCTGCAGCTCTGTAAAGCCCTGATTTAGACTATGCTCGCAATATTGTGTTCAGATCTGGTCACCTCATTATAGGAAAGATGTGGAAGCTTTAGAGACGGTGAAGAGGAGATTTACCAGGATTGGGGGGGTATGTCTTAGGTTGAGGAAGGCTTTCCTCATTGGAGTGAAAGAGGACAAGAGGTGACTTGGTAAAGTGTACAAGATGATGAGGCATAGATAGAATGGACAACCAGAGACTTTTTCCAAGAGTGGAAATGGCTATCACGAGGGGGCGTAATTTTAAGCTGATTGGAGGAAGGTTTATGGGAGATATCAGAAGTCAGTTCTTTACATCCAGGGTGGTGGGTGTGTGGAATGCAATGCTAGCAGTGGTGGTAGAGTCAGATACATTAGGGACATTTTAAGCGACTCTTGGATAAGCACTTGGAAGATAGTACGATGAAGGGTGTATAGCTTAGTTGTTCTTAGAATAAGATAAAAGATTGGCGCAACGTCGCGGTTCAAAGAGTCTGTACTGTTCTATGTTTTCTCTAATTTAAAGAGAAAACACTCGGGGAGCGCTAAGTTTGTTTACCCACTGCTTCTGAAGCATATATTCTGGCTGTAGGGTGATAACACCACTCTACAAAAGAATTAGCACAAAAAGAAATCCCTTTTAAAGGCAGATATCATCACACCAGTTTAGCAGCTACGTCCTTTCAGCCGCAACCTTGATCACTAGTGCCGGACCACTCTTGGTGTTGGACATTTAAATCCACCGCCTAGCGTGTGTTGATTGGCATTGCTTTGTCTACGAGAGATCATGCCTGACAAACATGTTTGAATTCTTTGAGGAGTTAAAGAGCACATTGACGAAAAGCCAGTAGATATGATCTGTTTGTCAAAAAAAAAAGTGTTCTGTAAATCCAATGTGCTGCAAAGGAGGCTGCTAAATAAGGCAAAAGTCCACATTCAGAAGTATGTACTGGCATGGATGGAGGATTGGCTGACAGGCAGAAGGCAGAGAGTGGGAATAAAGGGATCTTTTTTCAGGATGGCTGCAGCTAGTGATTAGTAGAGTTCTGCAAGGGTCAGAATCTCTGCCCCATGGCCGATGCTCCTAAGATGAGAGGGGATACATTTAAGGTGAAAAGGGAGTGGTTTAGAGGAGATTTGAGAGAATTTTTTCTCACCCAAAGGGTGGTAGATATATGGAATGTGTGCTGCCTGAGAGGGAAAAATGTCACAACATCTAAGAAGCATGTGAATGAGTACTTAATCCATTTACAAATTTGCTGATGACACCACTATAATGGGTTAGATCTCAAACAATGGTGAGACAGAGTAAAGGAAAGAGAAAGACAGCTTAGTGGCATGGTATGGAATGGCGGAGCAGACTTGATAGGATGAATGACCTAATTCCACTCAGATTAATCTGTGGTCTTATGATATTCTGATTTGTTGTCTTTCTCTGTGCTGCACTGATGCCTGAGACCTGTAGCTGTCAGACCAAACAACCATGTCCCAGACTGCCAGCTCGATGCTCCATGTGCTTCTGACCATATTGCAGTCACTGTCCTATAGCATTCCACTAAAGAGCCACCATCATTCCCAGGATTTGGCTGGAAAAGAGTGGAACCACCTCATTTGGTTTCATGGAGCGAGCCACCACTGTTCTTGGCATCCCTGCTCTTTACCACTTCTCAGCACCACCCGTTCACCTTGAACTGTGGCAGCAACTAGAGCTGTAGTATTGTTGTTCTTTTTGGTCTGTCTTATTTAGCTGGAGGAAATTTTGATTTTTCAAAGACTGCATGTTGGCCAAGGAGCCTTACAGTACAGAGGAATTCGAGAGGTTGACAGAGATGGGTGTTGTCAAAATATGTGTGGAAACCAATCATCTTCTGTGGATAACATTGTCAAGGGTTGCATCACCTAGATGAAGAAGATGAATGAGAACATTGTTTTCAATCTGCGGGTCCAGAGGATAGAAAAGTGAACCATAACTGGAGATTTTTTTAAAAATGGCGAGAGTAGAACCAAACCAGGGCAGTAGTTCAACAGTACAATATTATGGTTAACCCTAAAAGACTGTTTGGGAGGGATAATGTAAAATGGTAATGTCCTTTGTGACTTTTGTTTTGGTGCTGTGGCAGAGGCAGAAACCTGGTAGGATGGATTTAAACATAGATTTGGTTGTGTTTGGGCAATGGGATGACAACATGTTAAAGTTTTGCAAAGGCAGAAGAATCTAGGTGAGATTTATGAAGTGAGGTGTTGATGTCAGCATTGAAGTTGAGACTATATGTATACCTGAAACAGTTTACAGTGTGAAATTTCACGTACCTTTTGGGAACTTTGACCATTCTTTTCTGTAGGAGCTGCAACTAAGGATGTTTGAAACGATGCATAAGCAACCTCTGGTTGCAATGATGTGTCATTTTGTAAATGTGCATCTCCAAACATCACTTGACTTAACTGCAAGGTATTTTTGGCTGTAATGATCTGTCCTTTTGGTAATGCAACACTCACTGAATGAAAACTGTCTTTTTTGCATCCAAGGACTGATTATCATTACTTATCTAAATTGACAGATTAAAGTGAGTAGTTGTTACTCAATGACATGATGATCTGGAAGCACAGACTAAAAATTGAATGATTTGAATTCAGATCCTCCCATGATAGCTTGAGTATTTGAATTCAGTTTATATTTTTAAATATGTTATTAAATTACCATGAATCAGTTGGATTATTGATTTTTTTAATAAAAATCCTTTCTGTGGAAGAAAACTGATTCTTTATCCATCTTTAGACCAATGACTGCAGTCCAACACTGATTATTTCTAACTGCTGTCTGAATTCAGGTAGCAAGGCACTCATTGTGTCATCACGTTCCAAGGTCAAAGAGGAATGGGCAATAAATATCAGCTTTCTCCATAACACCCTGAAGAAGAATATCAAAAGAAATTGATCTTTCTGCTAGTATCCAATATTAGCAAGCAAGTCTCAGGTCAAGAATAACATTGAGTTGAAGAGGGAATATTGCAAAATTGTGATTGTTTAAATGATCTAAGTGCAATTAAGTGTCAAGTTATGGATATATTGCACAGCGTATGAGGATTTGGACTGACGTTCCTTATTCATTTCCCAGTGGAACTTGACAGTCAGTTTCCATCAGTTGGGGCTGCTTTCAAATCCAGTCTCGGGGGTAAAGCAGTATTGAACTCAATGGGCCGCTTCATCCTCTGGATACGGTACCTGTTTAATCATTTGTGGATGTTCATGCACAGATTTAGAAGGAATAACTGACTCTACTCTCAAACTTTACTAAGTGGGTCTTTACAAATAAGCCAAACTCTGATATATCACTAAATTTTACTTTCTTGAATAGAGAGATTTCATTTTTGAGTCTCGAGTGACATTCATTATGTCCCTTGTGAAAAATACAGTCTTGCTTTTTTTTTTCATAATTGCTTCCCTAGTGATGTTTTTTTTTTGCTCTTGCTGCTTATCGTACATTTAAGTAATTTGGTCTCCGAACTGCTTCGTATATAATGATATCATGTTCCTCTTTCTAAAGTGGCATGCTGTTACAGACTGTTCAAGTCCGTCAAATCTGTTTGCTTCTGTGCTGACGAACATGCTGCAAAACTTCTGTTTAAAGCTGTTACTTTAACTGTCCTATTGACATGCATAGATAAATAAGTCCCATTGATTTTATTAATAAGCCATCAATACAGAAGACTCACTAATTTTAGCTTGCCTTGCTTGTAGCTCTGGTGACAAACTGTACAAGGGAATGAGGAAATGTAGTGCACCTGGTCTTAGCTTTATCATGCATCATGTTAACCAGACAAATGAAATTGGCCAGCTAGACCGAAACCAGTTCATTTAATAGATCAGTGACTGTGGCAGCATTGCTTGCTTGACTCTGGCAGTATTGACTGCTTGACTGAACCAATGAATGCATTCATGTACTGTCACATGCTCAGTGGATTGATCTCTCACTGTGTGAGGAAACTTAACGTATTCAAGCTATTTGCAACGTGTGCACCTGTGTGCATAGAGCATAGCGGCTGTTTACTTTTGACAATTTCCACTACTGGATCAGTGAGCTTTATCAGTTGATAGTCTTAATTTCAAGTTGGACGTCACGTTGCTCCTAACTCCAGTAATTGTTTTATCCTGTAGTATGTATGAAACTTTAGAAAAAGTACTGTGCTATCAGTACAAAATCTTGAAGATTCTGGATTGCTACAAGTTTAATGGTGTTCTTTGTCATAAAGTTATAATGACTACAGTACAGATGGAGGCTATTTGGGCCATTGAGTTAATGTTGCCTGTCTGTAAAAACAATCCACTCAGTACCATTCTTCTGTTCTATTCCTGTCGACCCGTAATCTTGCATTTCTCAATTACCAATCTCATTTTTCTTTGGTATAATTGCCTATGAGGGTGTTGGAAGCGGACATGATTTTCGTAGAATGTAGAACCTTACACTGCAGTACAGGCCATTCGTCCCTCGATGCTGCACCGAACTATGAAGTCAATCTGCAGCCCATCTAACTTACACTATTCCATTTTCATCCATCTGTTTATCCAATGACCATTTAAATGCCCTTAAAGTTGACAAGTCCACTACTGTTGCAGGCAGGGTGCTGTGCGCCCTTATTACTCTGAGTAAAGAAACTACTTTCGCCATTTGTCCTAGAACTATCACCTCTCAAT
Organism: Chiloscyllium plagiosum; assembly: GCF_037043375.1. Taxonomy (NCBI): domain Eukaryota; kingdom Metazoa; phylum Chordata; class Chondrichthyes; order Orectolobiformes; family Hemiscylliidae; genus Chiloscyllium; species Chiloscyllium plagiosum. The sequence goes on along the minus strand of NW_028270164.1, from coordinate 50,331,288 downwards.
TTAAACCTATGTCCTCTCGTGTTAGCCATCACCTCCTGAGGAAAAAGGCTCTCACTGTCTACACTATCTAACCCTCTGATTTTCTGATATGTCTCAATTAAGTCACCTCTCAACTTCCTTTTCTCTAATGAAAATAGCCTCTAGTCCCTCAGCCTTTCCTCATAAGACCTTCTCTCCCTACCAGGCAACATCCCGGTAAATCTCTTTTGCACCCTTTGCAAAGCTTCCACCTCTTGCCAACAATACGGCAACCAGAACTGTACGCAATACTCCCAAGTGTGGCTGCACCAGAGTTTGTACAGCTGCTATGTGACCTCATGGCTCCGAAACGCAATCCCTCTACCAATAAAAGCGAACACAATGTATGCTGCCTTCACAACCCTATCAACCTGGCTAGCAACTTTCAGGGGTCTATGTACATTGACACCGAGATCTTTCTGCTCATCCACGCTACCAAGAATCTTACCATTAGCCCAGTACTCTGTATTCCTGTTACTCCTTCCAAAGTGAATCACCTCACACTTTACTGCATTTAATGCCATTTGCCACCTCTCAGCCCAGCTCTTTTTTCATTAAAAAACCACATTTTCCTGCATTTCTAGCTTAAAACGTTAAATTTAACTACCTGAGTACTTGTGACACCTCCTTCTCGGAGTATCTTTTTATTGTGCTCATTTTTGGAACTATTCTGATAAACCTCCAGTGCAATCTTTCATGGGCCCTTGCTTCCTTCCTAAAGTGTATTGTTCAAAACCTGACACATTATTCTACCTGTAACCTAACCATAACCTTTTAAAGTTTCAACGTACCTTTCTTGCTTTTGGGCTCTGCCTCTGTTTATGAATCACAAGACTGCATAGACTTTACAACTGTTCTTTTAGTATGTTTTGTTACCTGCTTCCTGTCAAAGTGCATTATCACCTCTCACTTCTATTAACTTGCATCTGACACTTGCGTGCCCATTCTACCAGCCTATTTACATCCTATTGCAGTGATTTAGTTCCAGCCAAATTATGTATCTTGATTGTGTGATGATATTGGATGAGATTTGTGGCATATCTACTGCAAAATATTAGAAAGAAATTTAAAATTTGTGTCTGGTCAGGATGGGATATACCTTCAAACCTCAAATATTAAATAAGAGACCAAGGAACAATGCATGCATACCCTTTTTTTTTTGAAAAACAATTTTTATTCTTTCGAAAAGAGCAAGAATTACATGTAGAATTAAAAGCCAATTGGTTTAGCGTTGAGTAGAACAAATCTAAGAGCGCTGTGTTCATCTTAAAACAAAATATGGAAATTGCAACAAATATAGTGTGTATTGAAAAATTGTACTTTATTCATTCATCTCTCCGTCCTGTGAAGCATATGTTACTCTTTTTAAAGAAGGTTGATGAAGGAAGCACAAATAGAGGTTTGACCGATTTGGAACTGGCTTGGAGACAGGATGCTCTCGCACCAATGGATGATAAAAATGCTTTGTATATGGCATGTTAGTGGTTGCATGTTGTCTAGCTTTTGAGAGACTAGTCTTGATGTGCAGCTTCATGATGAGTGCCCACCTCTGTAAATGCATGGATTCGTTGTGATGTTTTGCTCTGTATGTGTGCATACAATAGTGTTGAATGCAGCAATTAATAGGTTATGGAACAATGTTTGTACTAGGCTGAGAGCAATTTACGCCCGCTCGATTTGAATTTAGTTTGTAATAACAAAACAGATTAGATAGCAATAATCTGATTATTTAAAACCCAACAGGTTCATGAATGTCCTTTTTAGTGGGGAAAACTCACCTTGTTCGGACCTGTGTTAGACCAGCTTTTCATCAAATTACTTGGTACTTAACTGCCCTCTGAAATCATCTAGCATGTGAGTCCATTGTTACAGCAATTAGGAATTGACAATAAAGCTAACTTTGCTCTCCCCTTGTTCCAAAAACCAATTTACAACAATGCTATAGTTACCAAGGTGTAGTAGTTGCAGTTGGAAAAATGTTTGCTGGTCATAGGAAGAATAGGCAATTGGACAGAATCAGTAAAGTTTCATTTTGCAGTCTGGGTTTAGTTTGAAGTAGCAGTCGGTTGTGTGCAACCAAAGACAAATGACAAGGTTTGAAATGCTTTATTTTTGGCACCATGTTAGTTCTCACAATTCATGTATTACTTGGCGAGTTCTAATTGTAATATACGTTTTACAAAAGCATACCGCCATTTGGTAGGGTGACAAGTGGGAGCAAGATAAACGGCATTCTGAAATATCTGACCCAGTTAAGCTTATGTGCTTCGGCACAGTAGAGTTTAAACAATATAACCAGGAATTGCTGGAGAAACTGGGCAGGTTTGGCAGTATCTATGAAGAGAAAACAGTATTAACGTTTAAAGTCCAGTGACATTCAGAACTGGCAAATTTTGATACGAATAGAAGTGAATAATGTATAGTGGATCTGAAACAGTAGGCATGTCTAATAAATGCTTTCGCACGTGTGGAGCCAGAAAAAGATCTGGAGATGAATCATCGGACACTGAAAGTTTGCGATTAATGTCAAACAATCAACAGAATTAATCAATACTAGCTGATTTTCCAGGGTTATCTCAGTGAGTTTAGAGGTTTCTCAATATCATCATATCAACTTTGGGGGGGGGGTGAATCTGCAATCTGGAAACATTGGAGATGTGGTTTTGCAGTCTATCAAGTTTACTTTAGGTGGGACCAGTAAATATTGGAAGACCTGCAGGGATTGAAATCTTGTTATGAGAGCATTCTTGATAAATTTTCGAAGCAGTGAGGATAGCTCTCTGATTGGCTGCTAGAAATGTTTGGGTAGTAAGGTGTCATGCCTTGAAGCAGACTGTCCAGTGAGACACTTTCAGTGGCCACTTTGACACCACCAATGACCCATCTGTTGGCCATGTCCATTACCTGTTACAGTCTTATTTGGTCTGCAAGTTTACACCTGTTTTTCTGATAGCTACCTCTTATCCTCCGTTCCTTTGTACAGCTATAGGATCATATAGAAATTATGGCACAATAAGAGACCATTCAGCCAAACATGTTTGTGCAGACTGAATAAACTAGCCATCCATTCAAATTTCACGTACCAGCATATGGTCTGTAGCTATGCAGGTCATGCTTTGGTGTAGATCCAGGTTCCTTTTAAATGGAAAATAACTGCAATCACCTTAACTTGTCACCTTACCAAATGGATAGTGAATTTCAGACACTCAACACCCTCTGGGTATTAAAGCTTTTCCTTGTGTTGTCTCCAATCTTCCTACCGATCACTTTAAATCTGTGCCTCCTCTGCAGTAGGGGAAAAAGGTCTTTCCTGTTCACTCTATCCCCGCCCCTCCTTGTTTTATATGCGTTAATTAAGTTATCCCTTGGCTTTTCTTGTTCTAAGGAAAATAACCCTATCCTATCTAATCTTTCGTCATGCTTGCAATTTTCATAAGCTGGCAACATTCTTGAAAATCTGCTCTGCAAGATTTGAAGATTTGTAGTTCAGGTTGAGATTCTGGATGTAAATTTGCTCGCTGAACTGAGCTGAGAAATGAACCTTCCATCTCAGCGAGCAAACTTGCACCCAGAATTTCCTCTGCACTTTCTCTTGAATCTGTACCTTCCACTTGTGGCATTTTTTAGCCCATAAATTGTTTTTAAAAAACAATGATTATGTAATATAGTTCTCAATTTTTTTAATACAGTGTTTGTATTTTTAAACTATAAATAAATCTCTTCTGGGTGGCCGATTGTTTTTTAAAGGGATTTGGAACAAAAAAGAAAAAGTGAGTAGTTGGCCACACTCTCAGCTGCTAAGGAGAAGTTGAAATCCAACTGGATTTAAAATATTTGGGATGGATTTTTTTTTAGGAAAAACTTTGATCCTTCCATTAATGGGGGCAAGGAAATTTGATGTTCATTCCAAATTTCATCAAAAGCATGTGCTACAATTCAAGCTATGAGACTGAAATGAAAAGAAAACAAAAAAGAAGCTTAGTTGTGTTTTTCCCTTTTTACTATCTCTTATTTTCTCTGTTCTATGTACCCTTCTGTCAAAGGTACATACAAACTTCTGAAAAAGCCAAAGTCTACAGATGAAGGAAACTCTCTTTACTTCAATGCAGCAATCAATTGCTTTATGCAGGAAGATTCTGTGAATTACGCTTCCAGAAGTTACAAATATTTCAAAGTACCAGCAGTTCCAGTGACAGGCTACAGTCTTCAGTAAAAGTTTTAAGGGCACACAAAGATTTAAGGCGCCAAAAGACAACTGTTAATGTATTTGTTTCTGTGAACAGTGAGTTTAATTAATAAAAAAAAATTGTACATGTGAAACCTTGATTACTGTTAGCAGAAGGCATATAATTTTTTTTATTATTGAGTTGTCTCTTTCAATTGACAGCTTTTCCTTGGCAGGTTGAGGAATTGGGTGTTTTGAAGTAAGGCAGGAGGAAGTTGTTTCGAATATATACATTTTTAGACAAGTTGGGCCAAATAGCCAATTTCTGTGCTGTATATTTCATGCAGTTCTATTTTCATAATATTTTATAAGTCCTTAATTGTTTCAATTCAGCAGCTTTTTGGGCTGTTCTGATTTGCTGCAGTTCTATTTTGAGCCAGTCAGCCAAGTGTGACAGTGAGATGGTAACTTACGGTTTTACCATTGCAAGTGCTGACATATAGTAGATGACACAGGAAGTAAGGATAATGTATATAGACATGCCATACACAAGACTTAATATATTCATTGCAGACCCTATGTGATGATATTGATTTGTTTTTTGTGGGAGGGGGCGTGTGGTATGACATTTGGCACACTTTTTTTCTAAAAAGGTCATTCGATGTTTTTTAAGTCTGGCTAGCATTTGTTGTCCATGTTAATTGCTCTGTTGAAGTTCAATTGCATTTCATAGTTTGTACTGTTGGGGATGGAATTTGAAAATTTTGATCCAGAAACAGTGAAGGAATATCAATTATGGCTCCTTCAGACTGGTGCCTCTGTGGGGATCTTGCAAGTGACGTTCCATGCCTTTGTTCTCTCAGGTGCTAGAGGTCACAGGTTTATTATGTACTGTTGAAGGAGTCTTGGTGGTTTCTACACTGTCTTGTCGAGAGTCGTGAAGGGTGTGAAAGTTTTTAAGCTGATGTTAGAGTGAGATGCTTTTGTCCTGTAGGTAGTGCTCGAGTTGGTAGTTGGAGCAGGTGGTAATATTAAATATTTTAAAGCACAGGAGAGCCAAAAATGGAGTTAAAATTAAAATGGAGCAACACCTGGTGATTTACACAACAGTGCCATCAAATGGCTGAACATTTGTAATTGCAACTTCAGCCGAGAGTTGATGTGCATTTCTCATGAACTATTTGTCAGAACTTCCCATTTATAAAATGCTGTGAACCAAAATGACAGTGTGACAAAAAATTATACCACAAGTTTAGATTTTGTTGACAGAAAATATCAATACTTTTTAAAATATCCTGAATTTGCTGCACCTGGAAATTTAGATGCAAATTATGCTAGGGAGGGCATATTTGGAATATTGTATAGACACATGAATAATCCAATCTTTTTAAAGATGCTGAAATAACCAGATTTGAAGAGAAGCTTTGGAAATGATTTGCAGGATTTGAGCTGTGTTATGAGTTGGCATTCAGTTGACATGTTTTTGTGAGAGAAAAGATGATCGGTTTATTGAAGATATTTATTCAGGGCATTTAGATCTAAGACACATTTTTAAGCAATTGAGTGCAGAACTAGAAGTAGTGAGCCTAAGGTGAGATTAGGAATTTGACAAAACCATTCAATAAAGTTGCTAATGCCTTCTAAACAGATAGAAAGTGATCAAATATCTAGGAATCAGGTTATACACAAAATTGTGTCTCTCTCAGCATTTAATAATCTGTTCTGTTGTTAATTTAAAGAGGTGGAAGAATATTATCAGTGAGAATCTGACAAAGTGCATCGTGCAACTGAGAGAATGAATAAATAGCCTGGGTTTTTTTTTTGATTTTCTTGGAGATTAGGGAGTATGCTGAACTTTTCCTCTAGAGATTAAATAATTGTGTACACTTTGGTGCTAGATTATGCAGTGGCTTTGGACAAATAAAAATATTTGAACACATAATCTCTTAACATCAAGGGTAACGCCAAGAAGAGGTGCATTATCACAATAATGGGGAAATTACAGCACAGAAACTGGTCACTCAGCTGAGCCATTGTATTGGGAGTTTATTTTCCACATAGGTAATAAAGCAAATCCGTCGCTCTATTCTCATGTCTTGATGCTCCTTTCTTTCAATCTCACATCCTTCATTCTTAAATGCCAATGCAATCTCTGTTTCCATCACTGATTCCTGTCCTTCAAATCAAACATTAAATAGAGTTCCTGTACATGCTGTCAGATGGACACAAGTCCCCAGGCACTGTTACAAAGGAGGGCAGTGTAGTTGATGTCCTAGCACATACATCTGCCTCAATCAAAACCACAGAGACTGTGATCATTTCAGGTATTATAAGAGCTTGTGTGTAACTTAGTTATTGAATTTATGACATTACAATAGTGACTGTCTTTTGAATATAGTACTTTATTTGCTGTAAACCACTTTTAGACATCTTGTGATTATGGAAGAATGCTATATAAATGTAACCTTTTAGTGCATTTATAGGATCATAGAATGAATATTGACCAGAAGGAAGCTATGTGGCTTATTTAGCTCATTGTCTCTTTCTAAGAATATAACTAGTTGTACCTTTTCCTATGGTCTCGGAATTGTTTTTCTGCCATGTGTGGGACGGCACGGTGGCTCAGTGGTTAGCACTGCTGCATCACAGCACCAGAGTCCCAGGTTCAGTTCCAGCATCTGGCGACTGTCTGTGTGGAGTTTGCACATTCTCCCCGTCTCTGCGTGGGTTTCCTCCGGGTGCTCCGGTTTCCTCCCACAGTCCAAAGATGTGCAGATTAGACGAATTGGCCATGGTAAATTGCCCATAGTGTTAAGTGCATTAGTCCAGAAGGAGACTGGTCTGGGTGGATTACTCTTCGAAGGGTCGGTGTGGGTTGAAGGGCCTGTTCCCACCCTGTAGGGATAACCCTGACACCACCATCACTGTTCCTGGGTTTAACCTCTCCCAGTGGCAGGTCAGACCCGGTGGAGGTGGTATCATGTTGGTAAACAAGGTAACTCCCTTACCGATTGGCTTTCCTAAACAAGGGCTCTCTACTCCAAGACGTCTCATGTCATTAGGTCAAGGAAATCTGCTGATTACCAGATACCATTGGCAAATAGCACTGCTGGCTGAGCTGGTCAAATTCTAATTGATGTAGCATGCAAGACTGAGTCTGCAGCAAGTGATGGAACCACCAAGAGGGCACTAGAGACAACAAAACTGCAGATGATGGAATTCAAAGGAGACATACAGGATGCTGGAAGAACACAGCCACCAGGCAGCATCGGGCGGTGAAGAAGTCTCTATTTTGGGTATTAATCCTTCTTCAGAACTAGGTATGGGGCTAGGGAGAGCTACAGTCAATGGGGGGAGAATGGGATTTTGGGTGGGGAGAGTAGCAGAAAGGTGTGATAGCCATAGGTGAACATAGGTGGTGGGTATGACCTGGTTGGTCAATGGGAGGGATTAATCCAGTTGATAGCTGGAAGAGCGGGTTGGTAGGTGGCATGGAAGGGAGGATACAGGGCTGGAAAGGGAGCTGGGATGGGTGGCAAGGTTATTTGAAATTCAAGAACTCAGTTTTAAGCCCAGTTGATGAGGGCAGAGCAGTGGACGTGATCTATATGGACTTCAGTAAGGCACGCGACAAGATTCCCCATGGGAGACTGGTTAGCAAGGTTAGATCACATGGAATACAGGGAGAACTAGCTATTTGGATACAGAACTGGCTTGAAGTTAGAAGGTAGGGTGGTAGTGGAGGGTTGTTTTTCAGACTGGAGGCCTGTGACCAGTAGAGTGCCACAAGGATCGGTGCTGGGTCCACTGCTTTTTTTTTGTCACTTTTTTTATATAAGTGATTTGAATGTGAACATAGGCATAGTTAGTAAGTTTGCAGATTAAACCAAAATTGGAGGTGTAGTGGACAGCAAAGACTGTTACCTCAGAGTACAATGGGATCTTGATCAGATGGGCCAATGAGCTGCAATCTGGCAGATGGAGTTTAATTTAGATAAGTGTGAAGTGATGCATTTTGGAGAAACAAATCAGAGCAGTTAACGGTGAGGTCCCGGGGAATGTTGCTGAGCAAAGAGACCTTGGAGTGCAGGTTCATAGCTCCTTGAAGTGGACTGTCAGGTGGATAGGATACTGAAGAAGGTGCTTGGTATGCTTACCTTTATTGGTCAGAGCAGTGAGTATAGGAGTTGGGAGGTCATGTTGCAGCCGTACAGGGCATTGGTTAGGCCACTTTTGGAATACTGTGTGCAATTCTGGTCTCCTTCGTATAAGAGGAATGTTACGCAACTTGTAATGGTTCAGAAAAGATTTACAAGGATGTTGCCAATGTTTGAGGGTTTGAGCTAATAGGGAGAGGCTGAACAGGCTGGGTCTGTTTTCCCTGGAGTGTCGGAGGCTATGGGGTGATCTTATAGAGGTTTATAAAAATCATGAGGGGCATGGGTAGGATAAAAAGACAAAGTCTTTTCCCTGGGGTGGGGGAGTCCAGGACTAGAGGGCATAGATTTAGGGTGTAAGGGGAAAGATATAAAAGAGACCTAAGGGGCAACTCTTTCATGCAGCGGGTGGTGTGTGTATGGAATGAGCTGCCAAAGGAAGTGGTGGAGGCTGGTACAATTGCAACATTTAAAGGGCATCTGGATGGGTATGTAAATAGGAATGATTTAGAGAGATATGGGTCAAGTGCTGGCAAATGGGACTAGATTAGGTTATGATATCTGGTTGGCATGGACGAGTTGGACCGAAGGGTCTGTTTCCATGCTGTACATCTCTATGACTGTAGGGTGTAGGTTGTCCAGGCAGAAGTTTAGTGGGGAATGGCAGAGGTGTAGAGGGGAAGAAACGTTGTTTTGAAATGGGAGGACATCTGGGATACTTGGGAGTGGAATGGCTCCTCATCAGAGTGTCATCTAATTTCCGTATCAGTCAAAGCAAACACTCAGACACAGTATGGCTCTAGCTTCTTCATCTTGATTTTGAGCCCTGGAGAGAGGGCGATTGCCCATGTACACAAAGGCATGAGTTCTTGGTCTTCTCTCGAACAGCAGATTCTTAAGGAATTATAGAACCATAGAACATTACAATGCAGTACAGGCCCTTCGGCCCTCGATGTTGCAGCGACCTGTGGAATGAATCTGAAGCCCAGCTAACCTACACTATTCCATTCTCGTCCATATGCCTATCCAGTGGCCATTTAAATGCCCTTAAAGTTGGCGGGTCTATTTCTGTTGCAGGGAGTGCATTCCACGTCCCCTACTACTCTCTAAGTAAAGAACCTACCTCTGACATCTGTCCTATATCTATCACCTCTCAATTTAAAGCTATGTCACCTCATGCTAGCCATCGCCATCCAAGGAAAAAGGCTCTCACTGTCCACCCTAGCTAACCCTCTGATTATCTTATGTCTCAATTAAGTCACCTCTCAAACGAAAACAACCTCAAGTCCCTCAGCTTTTCCTCGTAAGACCTTCCCTCCATACCAGGCAATGTTCTAGTAGATCTCCTCTGAACCTTTCCAAAGCTTCCACATCCTTCCAGAACTGTGTGCAATACTTCAAATGTGGTCGCACCAGATTTTTGTACAATTGCAGCATGATTGCATGATTCAGAAACTCGATCCCTCTACCAATAAAAGCTAAAATACCGTATGCCGCCTTAACAACCCTATCAACCTGGGTGGCAACTTTCAAGGACCTATGTACCTGGAACCGAGACTTCTCTGCTCACCTACACTGCCAAGAATCTTACCATGACACCAGTACTCTGTATTCCTGTTACTGCTTCCAAAATGAATCACCTCACACTTTTCGCGTTAAACTCCGTTTGCCACCTCTCAGCCCAACTCTGCAGTTTATCTATGTCCCTCTGTGATCTGCAACATTCTTCAGCACTATCCTCAACTCCACCGACTTTGTTCGCAAATTTACTAACACATCCTTCTATGTCCTCATTCAAGTCATTTATAAAAATGACAAACAGCAGTGGACCCAAAACAGATCCTTGTGGTACACCACGAATAACTGAACGCCAGGATGCATATTTACCATCACCCACCACCCTCTGTCTTCTTTCAGCAGCCAATTTCTGATCCAAACCACTAAATCACCCTCTATCCCATGCCTTCATATTTTGTGCAATAGCCTACTGTGGGGAACCTTCTCAAATGCCTTACTGAAATCCATACATAGCACATCAACTGTTTTACCCTCATCCATTCGTGAGGCATGAACTACCCTTCACAAAACCGTGTTGACTGTCCCTAATCAACTAATTCCTTTTCTAGATGATAATGAATCCTATCTGTTATAACCCTTTCCAATGCTTTACCCACAACCAAAGTAAGGCTCACAGGTATATAATTTCCTACTCCCCTTCTTGAACAAAGGAACAACATTTGCTATCCTCCAGTCTTCTGGCACTATTCCTGTAGACAATGATGACATAAAGATTAAAGCCAAAGGCTCGGCAATCTCCTCCCTGGCTTCCCAGAGAATCCTAGTCCAAGTTATGTAGTTACTTACAGGGAGCAGCATCCAAATAAGGCAACATCTATATTGATTGGGTGACCAATCAGCAAAGATTAAGCCATCTGGCATTACACAATAGATGTTCTTCACCTCATTAACTGGCATTATACAATGGATTAAACCACTACCCTTACCTCAGCACCTTTATTGTTTACTGCAGGTTCTTATCTGGTCAAAGTCATGTTAGCTGAGCCTTTGTCCCTCATCCCTACCTGCTCATACCTTATACACATTCTCAAGAGCAGATGCGATAGAGATAGAGGAATTGCGAAGGTGGGTTGGAGATTACTTCAGCCAATTCCACTTTGATCCTCAAGCATTTATACCAACAATTAGATAATTAAGATAGGGTCCCTTTTGTCCTCACTTTCAACCCCACCAGCCTCCAATATATCATCTTCAAGCACTTCCGCCAACTCCAATTAGACCCTAGCACCCAGAACATCTTCCTCTCTTCCCCCCCACCCCCCCCCTCTTGTTAAGTTATTTTTTCAAGATTCTTACACACTTGATGCAACTGTAATATGCCAACTTCTGTGAACAATAACCAAATTTTATTAAGCAAGTACAGTACAAGCTGTGGAGAAACTCTTAACACTCTTCGTCATGCTTGCGAAGCATGTCAAGAGGTCTCCCTGAACACAGGACACAGTCTTTCCTTTATACAGAATCTTTACATCACAGTCAGTAATGCCCACAAGACAACCCCTAGCCACTCCCCCACAGTCACATGCCACTTGACACAACGCAGTGATCACATCATCTCCAAAAGCAATGTAATGTAAATTATTCCTTAATGGCCAGATCTGGTGTGAAATGTATTTTTTTTGTAATGGTATAGTGTGGTCAGTACTTCAATTGCAGTGCTCTAATTGACTTCTGTATAGGTGATGCTGATGCAAATGGCTCTGAATGGCAAGGGGTGACAATGTAAATTCACTTCTACCTGTAGAACAGAGACATCCCACCCTACCCCCGGGGCATTCAACTTCTTGCAGGTCAGCAAGTCTCACTCTGCCTTCCACGCGGACAGTTCCCTTCGTTACTACTTAGTTCGCACCAAACTGGAGGGAGTTCAGAAGAGATTTACCAGGATATTGCTTGGTATGGAATGCTTGAGTTATAAAGAAAGGCTGGGACCCTTTTCATTGGGTTGTAGGAGGTTGAGAGATGACCTTTTGAAGTTTAGAAAATAATGAGAGGTATAGATAGACTTGATTGTCATTATCTTTTCCTGAAGATGGGGAATTTCAAGACTAGGGAGAATGTTTTTAAAGTAAGAGGAGAGAGATTTAAAAAGGACATGAGGCAAATTTTTAAAAAAGGGTAGCTCATGTGGAATGAACTTCCTGAAGAAGTGGTGGATGCTGGTACAATTACGACGTTTAAAAGACACTTGAATGGATACGTGGATGGGAGAGGTTTGGAGGGATACGGGCCAGTGAGAAAGTGTATAAGGTATGAGCGGGTAGGGAAAGAGTCAAGTTTTGGGTTGTGAGACACAAAGATTCAGTTTGGATCAGATAAGAACTTGCAGTCAGCAATGAGGTGCTAGAGGCAAGGATAGTGGTTTAACAAAGTGAAGAAGCATTCATTATGTTAAAGTCATTTAACAAGATGAAGAAGCATTCATTATGTAAAGTCAGTTATCATGGTGTAAAGTTTTCATTATGTGAAGCCAGCTAACAAGGTTAAGAACATTCTTTGTATAACACCAGATGGCTTAATCTTTGCTGTTGATGCTCGCTGGTTGTAACGATCACCCAATCAAAAAGTATGTTTCCTTATCTTGATGCTTCTCCCCGTAAATGACTATATGATGCATTAAGAAACTGCTGTTCGAGAGAAGACAGCGAACTCATGACTCTGTGCACCTGGATGATTGTTCTCTTTCCCTCCAGGGCCCAGAATAAAGAGGGAGGTAAAACTATACTGGGTCTCTGTTTTGTTTCGACTGACGTGGGAATGGGACAACACCAGGAACAGGCAGGTGGGACTAGTTTAGTTTGGGATGTTAGGTTCCCTTGAGATTCTTACATGCTTGATGCAACTGCAATACGCCAACTTCTGTGAACAGCCGGAATTTATTTAACAAGTACAAGCTTTTGGCAGATCACTTAACACTGTTAGCGATGCTTGTGGAGCGTGTCGAGCAAGACTGTCTGAACAAGGGAACCGTCCTCCTTTTATACAGGGTTTTACATCAGTCGGTCATGTACACAAGACACAACCCCCTGCCGCTCCCCCATAGTCACATGCCACCCAAAAACAATGTAAAGTGATAAGGTTACTTCCAGAAAGTATGTGATTAGATTATTCCTTAAAACGGTGCACGATCAGGTTATTCATATTATATTATGATATCAGGGTCTGTTTCCATGCTATATGACTCTGACTAAGTGCCGAATGGATGATCCATCTTGGCCTCCTCCAAAGGTTCCTAGCATCACAGATGCCTGTCTTCAGCCTTCAACTTGATTCACTGCATGTGTTATCAATCTTGTTGAAGATATTGCATACTGCAAAGATTGTGGATCTTGGTACCATTCTGGCAATAGTGTTGAGAACATATGCTCCAGAACTATAGCCGTACCCTAAGCAATTTCTACCAGTGTAGAGACGACCCTGGTATATACCTAACAATGTGAAAATTGAAATAAGACAATGAATTGTGGATGCTGGCAATCTGAAACAAAAACAGAAAACGCTGGAGAAATCTAGCAGGCCTGGCAACGTCTGTGGAGAGAAAGCAGTTAAAATTTGAGTTCCGTGACCTTACTTTGTAACTGAAGAATCTACCAGATGTGTGCTGAACATAACACAGAACTAATCAAACCCAGCCAATTACCATCTAGTCTGTCTACTCTCCATCATCATGCATTAGTAAAGTGATGGAAGGTGTCATTAGGTCTATTAAGCAGCACTTGTTCAGCAATAACTTGCTCACCCATGCTTAATTTGAATTCCGAGGAGAAAGTGAGGACTGCAGATGCTGGAGATCAGAGCTGAAAAATGTGTTGCTGGAAAAGTGCAGCAGGTCAGGCAGCATCCAAGGAGCAGGAGAATCGATGTTTTGGGCATAAGCCCTTCTTCAGGAATGAGGAGGGTGTGCCAAGCAGGCTAAGATAAAAGGTAGGGAAGGAGGGACTTGGGGGAGGGGCGTTGGGAATGCGATAGGTGGAAGGAGGTTAAGGTGAGGGTGATAGGCCAGAGAGGGGGTGGGGGCGGAGATTGCAGGTCGAGAAGGTGGTGCTGAGTCTGAGGGTTGGAACTGAGATAAGTGGGGGGGGGGGGGGGGGGAAAGAGAGGGGAAATGAGAAAGTTGGAGAAATCTGCATTCATCCCTTGTGGTTGGAGGGTTCCTAGGCGGAAGATGAGGCGCTCTTCCTCCAGGTGTCGTGTTGCCATGGTCTGGCGGTGGAGGAGGCCACGGACCTGCTTGGAAGGGGAGTTAAAATGTTCAGCCACGGGGGCAGTTGGGTTGGTTGGTGCGGGTGTCCCAGAGGTGTTCTCTGAAACGTTCCGCAAGTAGGCGGCCTGTCTCCCCAATGTAGAGGAGGCTACGTTGGGTGCAGCAGATGCAGTAAAGATGTGTGTGGAGGTGCAGGTGAATTTGTGATGGATATGGAAGGATCCCTTGGGGCCTTGGAGGGAAGTACACCTCCCCCCTCACTTCCCTCCAGTTTGTGAAAAAAGACACCCAAATCCCTCTGAACTGTAGCTTTCTGCAATATTTCTCCATGTGAATAATATTTATTTCCTCTACTCCTCCTGCAAAAGTACCAATAACCTCATTTTCCAACAATATATTTAATCTAAGTTTTTGTCCACTCAATTAATCTGTCCATATTTCTCTGCAAATTCTGTTATCCTCACTACTTGCCTTCCCACCTATTTTTATCATCTGCAAACTTGACTATAGTACATTTGTTTTTCTCATTCAAGTCATTAATATAAATTGTAAATAATTGAGACCCCAGAACTGATCTGTGTTACTCCACTCATTTCAGAATGCCATCCTGAAAGTGACACCCTTATTCTATCTCTGCCTTCTGTTAGTTAGCCAATCTTCTATAATGGTGATTTTTATATTAGGTAAGGTCTAATCTATTTTTGTGTTCGTGTGCATGTGCTCTCAAGGCACTCATTCTGGAGTCTGGTGCAGTGTACTGTACTTTGCTCTGTTGTAACCCTACTCTCACTATTCTGTGCACAATGATGTGACATCATTGCAAAGTTGCTCCAGTGCTGCTAAGCCCTTGCACAACAGTATATTTTGCAGCTATTCTGCACTGGCAGTGGAGGGAGTGAATATTTCGTGCTAGCCAAGCTGTGTTCTGAATAATATCACACCACTTGTCTTGTGAAAGCTGCATCCATCTAGGTAAGTGAAGAGTATTTTGTCACACTTGTGCCTTGTAAATAATAGGCAGTCTTTCTGGAGTTAGGTGATGATTCACTTGTTAAATGCCCACTCTCTAATTTGCTCTTATGTTCCTGTTCTAGTTAGGTTTCCGGTCATGGAGACACCCAGTATGTTAATTGAAAGAGATTTGACATGTAGCTTTGAATGTCATGGGAAGGTGTTTAAATTTTTGGTTGTTGTAGATGGCCATTGGTTGATGTGGTTCAAATGTTTTGTGATTATCAAAAGTTTATTTAAAACTTACTTCATAACTAAGGGCTGAATTGACAAGTTTGTTGCAATTAATCAGTCCATGTAAAATGTAACAAAAATGATAGAACAGGTTAGAATAACAAACTTATCATAGCTTTTGGATTATTGCATGATCAGAAATTAAACTTTAACAGTTATTAGAGTTTGGTAAACATGCGAATGCAATATGACGTTGGACTATTCTTGACATGTTGTTTTGGATCTTATTTCAGTTAACAGTTTTGAGTTGGATAGCTTGTAGCCACAGAAATCTGTCTGCAGATAATTAGTGAAGTTTGGAGTTTGTCACTCAAGTAGCTCGGGTAATGAAGGCCAAGGGACTTCACAATCCCTTTCCTAAGACTTTCAACGCCCATTTGTTGCACTTATGTGATATTGCTTAACTCTGCAGATGCTACTTAATCCATATCTAGCTGACCGAACATTGTGATCATAATTGCTTACCTTTCCTGTTACACATTGTATGACATCTGTGAAGATGGACAGTATTTCGTCAATTCCTCTGTCATTTCCTCATTCCCATTGAGCATTCTTCCTGTCTCTAATCTCCACTTCACAGAGGGAGACCATTTGGCACATGGTGTGGAGAGAATAGAGAATGAACTGGGCACTGTCTCTGTGTATAGACTAGATTAGAAAGTAACAAGGGAGATAAGCAGAAAATGAAAAAAAGGGCCATTTAGCTTGATGTCTGTCATGAAGAAGGTGTCAGAATCATTTCATTAAGGAGGTTATAACTTGGTACTTGAGAAATACCTATGACAATAGGGAAGATTCAGCATGACTTTTGTGCAGGCTATTATGGACTAGGTCAGACCATTCAAGACATTCTTGAGCAGGCAACCCAGACCATAACTTTGCAATTTGTTTCGGTAAGTGTACAGTGAAAATTACCCAGAGTAAGTTAGCGAGGTTGACTATTAGATTATAAAACAGGCAGACAGATTTATTCACAAAATTACACAATGAAACACAATGAACCAAATAAGAAACCCGACAGAACTCGCTGCATCCAAACTAGACTTAATTATACTGTTCTGAATATACACAACAGTCCCAATAAGCAAACCCCCTTAAAACACAGTAAAGAAAAAGGAACAGGTACTTACAGGTTGAAGTTAGGAGGACAGAGAGAGAGAGAGGTTTCACACAGCTGAACTCCTAACTAGTAATGCACTGAACTGCTCAGCTAGAGAGCTGACCACTCTCCTTTCATTATACAGGTCACTTCTAAAACATGACCACTTTGGCCTGAAGTCTCATCTATTTACATATCAATAAAAAGGCTTCTCAATACCTTTTTAATCTCTGTACCAAACCAGTCTAATTGGAACTGGGAGAGTTTTATGACCCCTATGAAAGAAATCAAGGACACCGTATCCTTGAGAAAATGAACAGTTCGTAGAAAAAAGGGACCAGCTTTGTGTCGAGGTGAAATAATATTTAATGAATTTCAGAATTATTTGAAGTAACACACCCTGTGGATAAGAAGGAGCCATTGATGCACTTTGGGTATCCAGATGGCATTTGATACTTCTACAAAAGATTATTGCGCAAAATAAGTGTTGTTGGTATAGGGAGTAGCATAAAAAATTGCAAGTGCTGTCCTACATTCTGCTGTTTGCCCTCAACATTTTGCAAATTATATTACTAACGTTTTAGATGAGGGAATCAAAGACATGGTGGCTACATTTCCAGATGATTTAAAAAAATGGGTAGAAAAGTATGTTGTGACAACTACTTCGGTTTGCAAACGGATATAAATGGCTTAAGTCAGGACGCAAAAGTGTGGGAAAATTGAAGTTCACTTTGGCAGGAAGAATTAAGAAAACCATTTAAACTGAGTGACTGTATAATTCTGAGGTGCAGGGGGATCTTGATTGCAGGAAGTTAATATGCAGATGTGTCATGTGATTAAGAAGGCAAATCGAATGGTATTGTTTATTAAGAAAGGAATTAATGTAGATTTAAGGATCAATAACGAGAGGTCACGCTTTCAAGATGAGAGGTGAAAAGTTTAAGGGGGATACACACGACAAGTACTTTACACAGAGGGTGGTTGGTGCCTGGAACGGTTGCCAGCAGAGGTAGTGAGGCAGGCACGGTAGATTCATTTAAGATGCGTCTGGACAGATGCATGAGAAGGTGGGGAGCAGAGGGATACAGATGCTTCGGAATTGGGCAACAGGTTTAGAGACTTGGAGGGCTGAAGGGCCTGTTCCTGGGCTGTAATTTTCTTTGTTCTATGTTATGCTCTAATTATACACTGATGAGACCTCAAATTAACTAGACAATTGGTGCAGGAATAGGCCATTCTGTCCTTTGAGCCTTTACCACCATTCAATATGATCATGGCTGATCATCCTTAATCAGTATCCTGTTCCTGCCTTATCTCCATAACCTTTGATTCCACAATCCTTGAGAGCTCTATCCAACTCTTTCTTAAATGAATCCAGAGACTGGGCCTCCACTGCCCTCTGGGGCAGAGCATTCCATACAGCCACCACTCTCTGGGTGAAGAAGTTTCTCCTCACGTCTGTCCTAAATGGTCTACCCTGTATTTTTAAGCTGTGTCCTCTGGTTCAGCACTCACCCATCAGCGGAAACATGTTTCCTGTCTCCAGAGTGTCCAATCCTTTAATAATCTTTATATGTCTCAATCAGATCCCCTCTCAGTCTTCTAAACTCAAGGGTATACAAGCCCAGTCGCTCCAGTCTTTCAGTGTAAGATAGTCCCACCATTCCAGGAATTGACCTCGTGAACCTACGCTGCACTCCCTCAATAGCCAGAATGTCTTTCCTCAAATTTGGAGACCAGAACTGCGCACAGTACTCCAGGTGTGGTCTCAACAGGGCCCTGTACGGCTGCAGAAGAACCTCTTTGCTTCTATACTCAATCCCTCTTGTTATGAAGGCCAGCATACTATTAGCCTACTTCACTACCTGCTGTACCTGCATGCTTACCTTCATTGACTGGTGTACAAGAACACCCAGATCTCTTTGTACTGCCCCTTTACCTAAATTAATTCCATTTAGGTAGTAATCTGCCTTCCTGTTCTTGCCACCAAAGTGGATAACCATACATTTATCCACATTAAACTGCATCTGCCATGCATCTGACCACTCACCTAACCTGTCCAGGTCACCCTGTAATCTCCTAACATCCTCCTCACATTTCACCCTGCTACCTAGCTTAGTATCATCAGCAAATTTGCTAATGTTTTTAGATTACATTACAGTGTGGAAACAGGCCCTTCGGCCAACAAGTCCACACCGACCCGCCAAAGCGCAACCCACCCATACCCCTACATTTACCCCTATACCTAACACTACGGGCAATTTAGCATGGCCAATTCACCTGACCAGCACATCTTTGGACTGTGGGAGGAAACTGGAGCACCCAGAGGAAACCCACGCAGACACGGGGAGAACATGCAAACTCCACACAGTCGCCTGAGGTGGGAATTGAACCCGGGTCACTGGCGCTGTGAGGCAACAGTGCTAACCACTGTGCCACCATGCCGCCCACATGTTATTACTAATACCATCTTCTATATCATTAATATATATTGTAAAAAGCTGCGGTCCCAGCATTGATCCCTGCGGTACCCCACTGGTCACTGCCTGCCATTCCGAAATGGAGTCGTTTATCACTACTCTTTTGTTTCCTGTCAGCCAACCAACTTTCAATCCAATCTAGTACTTTGCCCCCAATACCATACGCCCTAACTTTGCTCACTAACCTCCTATGTGGGACTTTATCAAAAACTTTCTGAAAGTCCAGGTACACTACATCTACTGGATCTCCCTCGTCCATCTTCAGAGTTACATCCTCAAAAAATTCCAGAAGATTAGTCAAGCATGATTTCCCCTTCATAAATCCATGCTGACTCTGACCGATCCTGTTACTACTATCCAGATGTGCCGTGATTTCATCCTTTATAATAGACTCCAGCATCTTTCCCACCACGGAGGTCAGACTAACTGGTCTATAATTTCCTGCTTTCTCTCTCTCACCTTTCTTAAAAAGTGGTACAACATTAGCCACCCTCCAATCCGCAGGAACTGATCCCGAATCTGTCGAACTCTGGAAAATAATCACCAACGCATACACGATTTCTCGACTACTGAACGCATTGTAGGCTCTTTATTTAAATAAGAATGTAAATACATTCGAGTTGAATCATTGACTGAGACGTAATGGCTTAATGTGGTATTGTTGCTGGACTGTTAATCCAGAAACCCAGATAATGTTCTGGAGACCTGGGTTAGAATCCTGCCATGGCACATGGTGGAATTTGAATTCAATAAATATCTGGAATTAAGAGTCTAGTGATGACCATGAATCTGTTGCTGATTGTCGGAAAAATCCCTTCTGGTTCATGAATGTCCTTTGGGGCAGGAAGTTGCCATCCTCACCTGTTGTGACCTACATGTGATCCAGACCCACAGCAATGTAGTTGACTGTCAACTGCCCTAAGGGCAATTGGGGATTGGCAGTGAATGTTGGTCCAGCCAGCAATGTCCTCATCCTGTGAACAAATAAAACAAAGGTTGATTTTGACTAGATTGATACTTGGAGTGAACAGGTTCTCTTATGAGAAAAGGTGGATGAGACTGGGTTTGTTTTCACTAGAGATTTAAAAGTGAAGGATAACTTGATTGAAATGCTATAACATTCTAAATGATCTTAACAAGGTGGATGCGGAAGGATATTTACTCTTTTTTTTGGAAGACTCTGGAAGGAGGGAACATGTTTTTTAAGAATACGGGGTTGCCTTTTTAGGATAAAAATGAGGATTTTTTTTCCACTGAGGTTTGTGTATCTTTTGCCTGTGAGGGTGGTGGAAGCAGGGTCATTGAATATTTTTAAGATGGAGAGAGATGGATTCTAGTTAGGTGAGGGCATCAAAGCTGTCCGTGTTAATGAGAATGTGAAATTCAGAACACAGCTGGATCAGCCATGATTTTATTGAACAGACAGGCTTGAAGGATCAAATGTCCTACTTCTCCTAATTGGAGTGTTTGGGTTAGATTGGATTAGATTATATACAGTATTGAAACAAGTCCACACCGACCCTCTGAAGAGTAACCCACCCAGACCCATTCCTCTACTCAATGCCCTATAGTATGGGCAATATAGCATGGCCAATTCACCTGACCTGCACATCTTTGGATTAAGAGAGGAAACCGAAGCACTCTGACGTAACCCATACAGACACTGGGAGAATGTGCAAGCTCCACACAGTCACCCGAGGCAGGAATTGAACCCGGGTACCTGGCGCTGTGAGGCAGCAGTGCTAACCATTGAGCCACCATGCCGCTCATTGTATCAATATGACTTTGTATGATCCTCAGAATTATTGCCTGTTTCTACCATTTTACTGACATCTGCAAATTTGGACTTATGTCCCTCTAAAGTCCAAGCAATCAATATACACGAAGAACAGAAATTACCGGACAAACTCGGCAGGTCTGGCAGCATCTGGTAGAAGAAAGCAGAGTTAACATTTTGAGGCAGGTGTCACCAGACTTGCAATGTTAACTCTGCTTTGTACCCACTGATGCCGCCATACCTGCTGAGTTTCTTTAGTTTGTTTTTTTCTCAGATCTCCAGCACCTGCAGTTCTTTGTTTTATTTTGATGGATACGCACCATGAACAAAACCATTTTCAGAACTAAAGACTACTCCTTTCCCACTTGTATCTACTCTGAAAAACTGCTCTTGATTTCTTTCTGTTTCTTACCTTTAACTATTTCATGCCGAAGTTGCTATTCTGGTTGAATTTGTAGACTGTTTTAACTTCTCAGTAATGATATATTTTGGTTAAGACCATTTTCACTTCCTTGTCCAGTGGATGTCGGATATTCCATGTTGATGCTCTTCGTCTTGGCTGACACGTGTTCGTGATCAGAAATGGTCAAAAATTGATCGGTCATTCATCAAATTGAGGTGGGCTACTGGAGCCTAATTTCATTTTGTGCATCTTTGTTTATTTCCCTTTCTAACTGCCTAACCTTATGGCAATTTGAACTATTCACATGTCCTTTGTGTCTTTTATGTGCCTCCTTCAATATGTCTTAAGTTGTCTTATGCTAATATTACTTCTCTCATTAAAATATGTTCTGTTCTTTACTTAAACCCATGGCAGCCATGAGATCGCTCTTGTTTTATTGTTGCGTCTTATATCATTTAGAGCAGGAAGTTACAACATATTGTTTGGTTTGGCATGAAAGAATTATTAAAATTAAATAGATATTCCAAAATCTCCTTTTTCCTTGAAGTGTTGGAGGAAGAGTTCCAACTCCTAAGACATCATATTTCAGTATCTGACAAAAGATCTGATTTGAAAGTTAGTTTGGAGCAAGGGAGCAAAGATTTGAAAAAAAAATTGAAGAAAATGTATTGATATGTAAGCAACATTATTGGGAGATATCTTGGAGATAGATGCAAAGTGAAGAAAAGTTTGCATTGGAAGTAGAATGTCTTGAGAAAATTGTTTCCAAAGTTAGTGTTAAGCAGTGGAGGATTTCCTGGCTGTGGTTATTTCTTCCTTCTAGCAATGTATCTAAAGAACAAATAATTGTTTGCATTCTGGTGTTTTTTAATAAAAATTGTAGCCAGATTTATCCAACATTGAGGCATATACCTGAGAATACTAATTTGGTGGAGTTTTTTTTTTGTTTATGAATAAACAGTTCAAAGTGATTTTACACCATTTTAATTGACAGTTGCTTTTTTTGCATTTAAGTTACATAAAGAAAATCTTGGGGGAAAAAAACTATCTAAGTAATTTGACATTTTTGGTCACATGAATTGTATTAAATATAGCAGTGCTGTTCAGAGTACTAAGCATTTAGAGTATGTCTTTTTGCAGTAATTTATTAAACATAGGTTTTTTTGCAATTCACAATTGCAATTCCCAATTACAATTCAGT